>NC_060160.1:3755642-3756868 GCF_021292245.1 Micropterus dolomieu | reverse complement strand
GCGCACCTGATAGGCCAGGGAAATAGTCTGAACAATCCAGTTGCTAATAGTATGTTTGGATGCAGGGAGCCCACCCCTGGGGGACCCAAAACACACTAGCAGCTGGTCAGCCTTCCTCCAACGGGAGGACCTCAGAGTGTAAATACTCAGTGCTCTGACAGAGCAGAGCAGATGAAGTCTCCCGTCCTCCGCCGTCACATGAGGTGGAGGATGAATGCCTGCAGCACTGTGGACCCTGCCGCACAAGAAGGCACTTTAGGGATGTATCCTGGACGAGGGTGCAGGATAGCCCTAATATTCCCCGGGGCAAACTCCAGGCTTGCGGGGAAACCGAAAGCGCTTGGAGATCCCCCACCCTCCTCAGAGAGGTGATAGCAAGGAGAAAGGCCATCTTGAGGGTCAAGCTTGCTTAGCCTCAGCTGACTCCAGGGGTTCGAAGGGGGCCTCAGCCAACGCCCCAAGAACCACCGCCAGATCCCAAGTGGGAACCTTGGACCGAGTCGCAGGTCTCATCCTCCGGGGCCCTGGAGCTGCGGAGGGTCTTGACTGCTCCGGCTGTTCATCCTCAGGGGCCAGACCCACAGTCGCCATATGGCGGGGCAAGGGTGAAGAACCCGGCCCTGCGCCTGGGACAGCAGGTCTCTCCTCAGAGGGACCCGCCACAGCGGGCCGTTCAGGAGCGATCATGATGCCCGAGACCACACCCGGGTTGGCCAGAACGGGGCTACGAGCAGTAGGCCGACATTGTCCTGGCGCCAGTCTGTACAGAGGGCGCGAGCGCAGACCGCCCTGGTGATTCAGATAGGCCACAACCGCTGTGTTGTCGGAACGAACCGGGACGTGGTGGCCTTGGAGATCGGGCAGGAAACTCCTTAGAGCCTGGAACACCGCCAACATCTCGAGACAGTTGATATGCCACTCGGATTGATGCACCTGCCAGGATACCCTTGCAAAGCGGCCGTCCATGACCGCGCCCCAGCCCGTGAGGGAGGCGTCTGTCGAAATGACCAGCCGGCGACAAGACCCTCCCAGCACGGGCCCCTGGGACAGGAACCAATTTCCTTCCAAACTGGTAGGGAACAAAGACACTTGCGCGTAACCCAAATCAGACGGAGAGGATTTCCCCTCGGGGAAAAACCCTTGGTCCTTAGCCACCACTGCAGGGGTCTCATGTGCAGCAGTCCAGATGGTATTACGCTGGATGCAGCCGCCAGGAGACCCAACAC
>NC_060160.1:3754740-3755622 GCF_021292245.1 Micropterus dolomieu | reverse complement strand
GCCCCAAGAACCACTGCCAGATCCCAAGTGGGAACCTTGGACCGAGTCGCAGGTCTCATCCTCCGGGCACCACGGAGGAAACGTACAACCAAGGGAAGTTTCCCCAAGGACCCCTCCCTCAGCGGGGTGTGGAAAATAGCTGCCACGTACACCTTGAGGGTGGAAGGGGAAAGACCAGCAGAGAACCGGTCCTGGAGGAACTCAAGTACCTGAACCACCGGGCAGGTAACAGGGTCCATCGCACAAGAGCTCCACCACTTCGGGGTGAAGTCTCCATTCCCCGGGCCTCAGCCCCTGCCTCGACAGCAGGTCTACTCCCTGATTCTGCGTCCCCGGGAGTACATCGCCCTGAGCGATAGTAACCTCTGCTGGGACCACAGGAGGATCTGACGCGCCAGTCTGTCCAGAGGGCACGAGCGCAGACCGCCCTGGTGATTCAGATAGGCCACCACCGCTGTGTTGTTCTCTTCGGAACGAACCAGGACGTGGTGGCCTTGGAGATCGGGCAGGAAACTCCTTAGAGCCTGGAACACCGCCAACATCTCCAGACAATTGATATGCCACTCGGATTGATGCACCTGCCGTGTTCCCATTGCAAAGCGGCCGTCCATGACCGCGCCCCTGCCCGTGTCGGGAGGCGTCTGTCGAAATAACCAGCCCGCGACAAGACCCTCCCAGCATGGGCCCCTGGGACAGGAACCAAGTTTCCTTCCAAACTGATAGGGAACGAAGACACTTGCGCGTAACCCACATCAGACGGAGAGGATTTCCCCTCGGGGAAAATCCCTTGTTCCTTAGCCACCACTGCAGGGGTCTCATGTGCAGCAGTCCAGATGGTATTACGCGGGACGCAGCCGCCAGGAGACCCAACACTCGTTGAAA
>NC_060160.1:3752315-3754692 GCF_021292245.1 Micropterus dolomieu | reverse complement strand
GGCCACGAATGTACCATGGCGTCCAGACCCAACGGGGCTGGAGGAACGAGAGAAACCATAGCGGGCAGTGCGTAGTCTCTTGAGACGCAAACAGATCCACGTCTATGGGGCCGAACTCTTCGCACAAGAGCTCCACCACTTCGGGGTGAAGACTCCATTCCCCGGGCCTCAGCCCCTGCCTCGACAGCAGGTCTGCTCCCTGATTCTGCGTCCCCGGGAGATACATCGCCCTGAGCGATAGTCACCTCTGCTGGGACCACAGGAGGATCTGACGCGCCAGTCTGTCCAGAGGGCACGAGCGCAGACCGCCCTGGTGATTCAGATAGGCCACCACCGCTGTGTTGTTCTCTTCGGAACGAACCAGGACGTGGTGGCCTTGGAGATCGGGTAGGAAACTCCTTAGAGCCTGGAACACCGCCAACATCTCGAGACAGTTGATATGCCACTCGGATTGATGCACCTGCCAGGATCCCCTTGCAAAGCGGCCGTCCATGACCGCGCCCCAGCCCGTGAGGGAGGCGTCTGTCGAAATAACCAGCCGGCGACAAGACCCTCCCAGCACGGGCCCCTGGGACAGGAACCAAGTTTCCTTCCAAACTGATAGGGAACGAAGACACTTGCGCGTAACCCAAATCAGACGGAGAGGATTTCCCCTCGGGGAAAATCCCTTGTTCCTTAGCCACCACTGCAGGGGTCTCATGTGCAGCAGTCCAGATGGTATTACGCTGGACGCAGCCGCCAGGAGACCCAACACTCGTTGAAAGTGTTTCATAGTGATGGCGTGGCCTAACTTCACCCCTTTCACGGCAGCCAATATGGTGTCGACACGTGCCGGAGACAATTGTGCCCGCATCGTTGTCGAATCCCATACAACCCCTAGGAACGTAGTCCGTTGGGTGGGCACCAGCACGCTCTTCTTTGCGTTGAGCCTCAGCCCTAAACGCCGCAGATGAGCCAGAACGACATCTCGATGCCGAATGCCAACTCTCGAGACTGGGCTAGGATGAGCCAGTCGTCGATGAAGTTGAAATCCGGATGCCCTGGAGCCTCAGCGGGGCCAGTGCTGCATCCATACACTTGGTGAATGTGCGAGGGGAAGTGCCAGGCCGAATGGAAGAACCCGATACTGGTAAGCCACACCCCCAAAGGCAAATCTCAGGAACTTCCTGTGAGAAGGACGGATGGAGACCTGGAAATAGGCGTCCTTTAGATCTATCGTGACGAACCAATCCTCAGATTGGATGTGCGTCATGATGGCAGGGATGATGAGCATCTTGAACCTGAATCTCCTCAGAGACCGGTTAGAACCCGCAGATCCAAAATAGGGCACGCAGCCCTCCGTCCTTCTTGGGGACTATGAAGTACCGGCTGTAGAACCGGCGTCTCTGTCTGGGGGGGGAGACACGTTCCACGGGGCTGGTGGTCGGTGTCTCGTGTGATCTTCTGGTGGACCCCTGAAACCCCAGGCAGGGGGGAGCCGCCGAAGATCCACGGTGAGTGAGTCGGGACACCGCCTGACTGCAGACCCTCGGGGCAGGCAGTACGGTGTGGACTCGATGGTGGCAGGTGCGTCCTGAACGTGTAAACGGCGGGGATGGGGTGGGGGGGTGCGGGAGGGGAGAAAGACTCCCCTACCCCGGTCTTCCCTGAGCTCCGTCGGGACTGGATGACGGTCCTCAGATCGCGTCTCTCAGACGGCTGAGGATGAGAGCGCCGTCTCGCTGCCCCAGCTCCTCGGGGGGGCCCCCGAGAAGCGACACTCTGCTTCCTCTCCTCTCCGTAGGAGCTCGTAGAGGGAAGGGACCTACGCCTGGCAGCCTCAGCTGCCTTGGGTCTAGACCGGCGAGGTAGGTACTGGCGGGAACGCTTCGCCCTGCTTCTAACGCTTCGTGGTTCTGCGAAGCTCCACCAGATCTTCCTCAGAGGGACCCCCCCTCTGAACCATCTCCTGTAGCAGGTCGGCTTGGTAGGCTTGAAGCACCGTGGTGTGCAAGCTCGCACCTGCCTGGCCCGCTGCCATGTACGCCTTCCCCACGAGCGTGGATGTGGTGCGACATGGTTTGGATGGTAACGCCGGCTTCTCCAGGGAGGACGCAAGTCGAGGGGAGAGATAGCTCGCAAGCGCATCCTCCACCCGAGGCATCCTCCCATAACCACGGTCCCTAACCCCCATCACATTACTGTAGTTCAGTGATCGGGGTGTGGAAAGCCGTGTAGAGAAGGGTCTGCCCCATGATTACTCAGTTCATCATGTAAATCAGGAAAGAATGGCAGAGACCGGCGTGGAGGTGGCGTGTGGTGCTTAAGAAACCTTTCATCAAGCTTACCACTAGCCTGTGGTGTCTGCTCCTCCTGTGGCCAGTTGATGTTGAGCTTA
>NC_060160.1:3740784-3752295 GCF_021292245.1 Micropterus dolomieu | reverse complement strand
ACAGAGATCCAGCTGGATGGAGACTCTCCACGACCTCTGATGTTACACTTGTAGAGGCCTTCATCAGACTTGTTAACATGGTGGATGGTCATGTGACCTGTAGGCTCAGTCCTGATGAGGGAGCCATCTTTATAGAAACCAGCTGGGAGGTTGGAGGGAGGGGTCTTTGTTTTACAGTGCAGAGTGACATCATGTCCCTCCATCACAGGGAGGACAGGACTCTGCAGGATCACTGGTCCACCTCAACACAGAGACAAACTACAGCATTTCATCATTTACACACAGCTTCATCAACACTAACTCCACAGTCTGATCTTACCAGTGACAGTGATGTTGATGGTGTTACTGGTTGCTCCCTCTCTGAACTCACACCAGTAAACTCCACTGTCTGACGGGACGATGTCAGTGATATTACAGGAAGAACCAGCTGCTTTTCCCCAGGCTTCACACTGAGTCCTGGTTCTTCTGGTTGTGTTCCTCCTCAGCGTCCATCCAGTAGAGCTGTCGTCCTCCTCACAGCTCAGAAAGACAGACTTCCAGCTGAAAAACTGAGAGCTGCAGGGACTCACAGTCAGACGCGCTGCAGAAATTCAATATGTTTTGAGAAAAACTAAATTACCCAGTACCCTCTGGCGGCTAGTTTCCATTATATCATGAATCACATTACATTGAACCTTTTGTGTTTTTTTGCACTTTCGGGATCTTCTATATCAGAGATTCTCAGAGCCTCTGACAGTGTACATGTTTGACAGACAGAGTCGATATGGGGACGGGGACACAATAGGTGTTTTTTGGACCAAACAGTTCTGGATACCACCTGAGAGAAACTGCCCACTGTGGAGCTCCCCCAAGAACTACATACCTTCAAGGGTTTTATTTATCTGATTGTGTTTGCACCACCAACACGTGAGCTGAAGTGACATAGCGTTTGGAATTGCAACGTCACTTCCAAGCGACATACAACAACCACTGCTAACAAGTTGAAGGACGCTGTGGTCGGACTGGTGCGTTTGTCGTGGGTTTCTTGATAATAACAGAGATGGAAAAGAGATGTGTGAATTCAGACTCGGGTTGGGCCAAGTGTTTCAAACAAGCAAAAATAAAAGCTGTCTGTATGTAGTAATATTCAGAGTAGCTTGTCACAAGCCGAGTATTTAAACTGATCAAAAATGTCGTTTGCAGGGATATTTTGAAGGTGTTGATTTCTTCAGCTGATTAGCGAAGAGGCAAACTGACATTAGGTGGTTGTTTGGTGTCTCGCTCAGCAAACTAAAAAAGTAGACGGTGACAAAAATTTTCACTTCTGTACCATAACTGCATGAAAAAAAATCCCAGAAGAAGGAATCCTTTACCATCTTGTTTTTCAGAAAATAGCGTTTAGTCATGTTAGAAATGCAAATTTATGTATTTAAAAACTGACCTATGATTCCCATCACGTCCCAGCCCTGTGAGACTGACTCCCATCCTGCCGGAAAATCCAAATCCAACATGTTCAAAGAGCAATCAGAGTTTCACTAACCTTGGTTTGTTCTGCAGAAGAGCAGGGAGGTCAGCACTGAAGACAAATGAGACACAGGTTGGTTTGAGCGTTGACATGTGATAAGACATATATACACTCACCGGCCACTTTATTAGGTACACCTTGCCAGTACCGGGCTGGACCCATTTTTCCTTCAGAACTTCCCTAATTCCTCATGGCTAACTTTATTGGTTATTTGAGTTACTGTTGCCTTTCTGTCATCTGGAACCAATCTGCCAATTCTCCTCTGACCTCTGACATCAACAAGACATTTTCGTCCACACAACTGCTGCTCACTGGATATTTTCTCTTTTTCGGACCATTCTCTGTAAACCCTAAAGATGGTTGTGGTGAAAATCCCAGTAGACCAGGAGGATCAACCACGCCACGTTCAAAGTCACTTAAATCCCCTTTCTTCCCGATTCTGATGCTGAACTTCAGCAAGTTGTCTTCACCACGTCTACATGCCAAAAAGCATTGAGTTGCTGCCATGTGATTGGCTGATTAGCTTTTTGTGTTAACAAGCAATTTAACAGGTGAACCTAGTATATACAGTTGCTGGTCATATGATTAGAATATCAAAAAGATTTCCGTAATTCCATTCAAAACTTGAAACTTGTATAAAGCATACATTCCACACAGACTGATATATTTCAAGTGTTCATTCCTTTTAATTTTGATGATTATAACTGACAACTAATGAAAACTCCCAAATCAGTATCTCACAAAATTAGAATATTGTGAAAAGGTTCAATATTGAAGACACCTGGTGCCACACTCTAATCAGCTAATTAACTCAACACCTGCAAAATGGTCTCTCAGTCTAGTTCTGTAGGCTACACAATCAAGGGGAAGACTGCTGACTTGACAGCTGGATTGTGAAACAAAACCCATTCAAAAATGTGGGGGAGATTCACAAAGTGGACTGCAGCTGGAGTCAGTGCTTAAAGAACCACCACGCACAGACGTATGCAAGACATGGGTTTCAGCTGTTGCATTCCTTGTGTCAAGCCACTCTTGATCAAGACACAGCGTCAGAAGCGTCTCGCCTGGGCTAAAGACAAAAAGGACTGGACTGCTGCTGAGTGGTCCAAAGTTATGTTCTCTGATGAAAGTAAATTTTGCATTTCCTTTGGAAATCAAGGTCCCAGAGTCTGGAGGAAGAGAGGAGAGGCACAGAAGCCACGTTGCTTGAAGTCCAGTGTAAAGTTTCCACAGTCAGTGATGGTTTGGGGTGCCATGTCATCTGCTGGTGTTGGTCCACAGTGTTTTCTGAGGTCCAAGGTCAATGCAGCCGTCTACCAGGAAGTTTTAGAGCACTTCATGCTTCCTGCTGCTGACCAACTTTATGGAGATGCAGATTTCATTTTCCAACAGGACTTGGCACCTGCACACAGTGCCAAAGCTACCAGTACCTGGTTTAAGGACCATGGTATCCCTGTTCTTAATTGGCCAGCAAACTCGCCTGACCTTAACCCTATAGAAAATCTATGGGGTATTGTGAAGAGGAAGATGCGATACGCCAGACCCAACAATGCAGAAGAGCTGAAGGCCACTATCAGAGCAACCTGGGCTCTCATAACACCTGAGCAGTGCCACAGACTGATCGACTCCATGCCACGCCGCATTGCTGCAGTAATTCAGGCAAAAGGAGCCCCAACTAAGTATTGAGTGCTGTACATGCTCATACTTTTCATGTTCGTACTTTTCAGTTGGCCAACATTTCTAAAAATCCTTTTTTTTGTATTGGTCTTAAGTAATATTAAAATTTTCGGAGATACTGAATTTGGTATTTTCATTAGTTAGTTTTAATCATCACAATTAAATGAAATACACATTTGAAATATATCAGTCTGTGTGAATGAATATATGGTTCAAGTTTCGCTTTTTGAATGGAATTACTGAAATAATTCTTGATGATTGATGGTATTTTAATTATATGACCAGCACCTGTATGCTTGAACCAAGTCCAGTTGCCCTTGATTTTAACCTTTGTTGGATAACTATGTACTGGATGACTGAGAACCGTCACAGCAGTTTAAAAGTTTAGAACTGTGAAACTAATGTTTGCACTGCTTTATTACATCATGTTAAAGTTCAGATAAAACAAGTATCATCCCATAGATTCCTTTCTTTCAAATTCAAGACGTTTTCACGTCTTTTCTCTTGCAAACTGCGTTTGTCTCATCCCAGTAATGCACGTTACTATCTCCCTGTCCTAATGGTGCGTTCTATTTGACATGGGAAGTCGAAATTTCCAAGTTCAAAGCTGGAAATTCAAAGCGAACGTCCCCTTAATGAAAATTGTGGAGAACCGCACTACTCCGACTTCGTGATCCAAGATGGCTGCTCTGAGTATCAACAGTTAGTCAAAGCTACAGTTTATACTGTTTATTAGCACTTCTCTGTACTTGTGACTCATAGAAATAAAAAAAGTGCTTTCCAGCTGCTGTCTGCGGATGTGTTGCTACAGTATTAAGTATGAGTAAATACCACACAATGCGGTTTTTATCAACCGGCATAACAATGGCTAACCTGGCTAGGTGTAAACAACGGTTGGCCGAGGGATGTTTTCGACTTGTTAACTGGAACGCTGTCAACTCGGGTGTGACGTCATTCTCATCTCCAACCTCCAACTTCAGAGGTAAATGTGGTTTCTAGCCACATGCTGCCCCTATGTTCCTGCTCAACAACTTCTGCAACAATAATAATTATTAGTCCTATTATTATTATCATTATTAGTGCCTTAATTTAACTGCAGCATTAACAGGACCATTTTTCTTTTGTAAATGTACATTGATGTGTTTTTCATTGAAGTTTTATGGTACAAGTGATCACTGTTAACGTGAGATAATGTAACTAACTTTACAGTTCTCAGCCTCTGCTGGATTGGTTAGAGATGTTATGCTTCAGACACAAAGTCTTCGCACGGTAACTAACTCCTTTTAACTTTGCACTGTTACACAGAAGACATATACACAACATTCTTTGATTCGGCCTTAAACCATGCATATGCAGGAAGCAACTTAAAGTTTCCCCTCCACCTTTTGTTCTGCGTTCACGCACACACACACTTGCACCCACCACACCATCCTTATCTGACATGCAGATCTCTTTGTCTTGGTGTCGTGCATTTTAGTTCGCTTCATCTTGTGTGTTTTGCTTTATTTACCATGTAAATAAATGCTTGTTTCTTTTAATATTGCCTAAGAATGAATATATTGGCAACCTCTGCCACATAGAACTGCAAATCCTTCAAATCACTATCTATTAATGGCAATTTTATGATGCTCAGAAATTAAATTTTTCAACCAAAACTACAAATAAATAGTTTAGTATATTTAATGAGACTAAATTAGGTAATGGGCTATTTGTTTTGTTTCAAGAGTGGTGCCTCAAGGTAGATATAACTTTAAATTATATTGTATTATTGATTATTAAATAAAAGTAATAATAATTATTACATTATTTAATATAAACAATGATGCCATCTAAACCCTAATCCCCAACAATTTAATTCATAAAAGAAGTTATCTCAGCGCAGTTGCTTATATGAATAAGATTTGTCCAAACACAGAAACCTTTTGAAAGTCTCTGATCTTAGAGAAAACAGGAAGCTTAGATGTTGGTCTAAGATCCCTGGACCAAGAGTGGGTTTGATTACAGGTACATTAAAGGACTGTTGTACATAACCTGTTAATGAAGACTGATTGAGAAGTGCTATCAAAAGAATAAAACGTCTTTAAGCAGTGAGGATGGGGTCTAAGAGGCGATGATGAAACCATTGAAGTAAGTGGGTGAATGTTGGCGGGAGGAAACCAGATGTCTAAATATACATCTGCTTTTACAGCCATTTCTGAGGTTCATAAGTGTAAAGATAAATGTGTAACAGGTGAGCACAGGAGGTGATGGGTTTTGTCTCTAATGATTATAAACTCATGAAGTCATTACAACTGATGGCTAAAAGAATAAACGGCTCAATAGAGCTGTGACTCTCTCTCACGCTCTTTTGCAACCCAACAGGGCGAGGCTGCCCATCATGGTGCCAAGGGCTTGTTCATAGCCTCTATGAATAATACTAAGAAGAGTACGGTCTAGACCTGCTTTCTACGAAAAGTGCAATGATATAACTTCTGTTATGAAGTGGTGCAATTTAAATGAAACTGAACAGAATTTAAGTAGAATCGTCATCAAGCTTGTTATCATGAAATGTAATAGTTTTAAACGACATGTACATTTTTTTTGCGATAGCAGTAGAGCTGGGAGATGTATTGATAAGACAAGATATCAGGACTCTGACCAGCTGAATATCATTAACTACATTAGAACTGATAGATCCCCCAGACTGATCAGTAAAAAAAAAAGTTCTAACTACTGACTAAAAGTTTTCTAACATTCAAACTTTTCTCTGTATATCATTACTACGCTTCTCCTACTCATATAAATATATATTTTTTAAAATGTTGTCAGCTTAGATTTACTTACAGAGCAGAAGAGATGTTTGTTTCATTTTCCCTCTTGTGATGTGAGATCAATTTTCCTGTCAGAGTAGTTTAACCAACCCCCTTCGTCTTTGTACTTTGTAATAGCTGTATGGTTTTCACTCCAGCAGATGGCTGCAAAGAGGTCGTTCAGTTAAATTTACTTTTAGTTTATTGGGGCAGAGACCAACCATCTGGTAAAATACAGCAACAATGCAATTGGAAATGTCATTTTTAATTGAATTTCATTACATATTTTCAGAAATAAATGTTTTTCTTTTTAATGAATCTTAGCCTGGTTTGTGATCAAATTCATCTTAAATATTATAGTATGATATTATTAAAACCTTTTCTGTGATTTGAGTCTTTTCAAAACATGTTTTATGTTTTATGTAAAGCACTTTGAATTGTCTTGTTGCTGAAATGTGCTATACAAATTGAATTGACTTGGATTAAAAGAACAGAGCTTAAGCAGACCTGCAGTTTCCTGTGAGTTTGTCCCAGATAAATGGTGCATAAGGGAATAAACAGGAAGTTTGTTTAACAGGTTGCGTAACTCCACCTAGCGAATTAATCCAATTGACTTCAAACATTTGTTGTGCAGTCTAAAGGCATGAAACAGGAGGTTGTATAACTTTGGTGTACATGCTCAGATCTGTGCCAAACTTTAAACATGGTTGATGTTCAATCACAGTTAAAAACATAGATTAAACATAAACAAATGACAATAAAATAAACCCAATGCTACAAGAGTTAAATCACCACCGGGGCCAATTAAAATTATAAATACTTTTCTAAAATATCTAAGAATAAAACAATAAAGGAGACAGTTGTTTCATTTTAAGAGCCTAATGGCAGCAGGCAGGAAAAAGTTAGGTCAGTCTTATAGTTTGGTGGGATCCCCTGGACACTGAAAGTGCTCTGCTGAATCCCATCCAAGGCAAGAAGAGGGTGCAAGTCATTGTTGATGATGGCGTTCATTTTTCTCAGCATCCTCAGCTCCGTCACCTGCTCAACTCAGTCCTGCGTGACGCCCATGATTTTATTGCAGTACATAAAGTAAACAACGTCTAAGGATGTTTTCCCCCTAATTTTAACTAACCTAATCTAACCAATCCAGTAGATTTATTAAAATGGTCCTTATTATCAATTTTCTGTGCAATATTATCTGTTTAATAATTGATGTGCAATATTCTCTGCTGCTTTTTATTCACTAGTCCTTTTTGGTTCACCATAATAATTCTTTAATAATATAAATGTTGTACATACCCACACTCCTTTATATTTTTCTTTATATTTTACATTTATACTCTTATATTTATATATTTCTTTATACCTAGCTTTTGTTATTATTATATATATTGCTTATGCCTTGAGAAGTGTGCTACTGTGACAAAAGAACTTCGCCTCAGGGATCAATAAAGTTCTTCTAATTCTCCCTTGGAAGAGGGAGAGCGTTAAATGTGTTTTTATTTAAGTTGCTATTTCTGTGTTTAAAAGCTATATCACCACCTTTTGTTAAGTAGTCTAGTTCTTTGTGTCTGTCTCTTCTGTTCCCCTTTAAGACATGTTTGTTAATAAATATGTAACACTGCGGTAACACTTGGCTAAAAGATTATAAGAGACAGAAAAAACAATTTTCTGCCATCACACAGGCTTTAAAAGACTTACAACATATACATCCACATCAACATTTCATTAGTATGTAAGAAGCAAGTCTGTCATGTGAAGTCCTTTAGTCCACTCGCAGAATTGAAGTGTGAAACCAAAACTAACCAAATGTGTCAAAATGTATGAAAACATGAACCTTTGTTCAGACTTTCAGGTGTGATAAGGTGCAATGTCTGCAGTCCATTGTGAGAAAGCGTTGTGTGCAACTGACTGTTTTGACTGCTTTGAATCTGCAGGTCTTGGTTTCGATGCAGCAGAACAGCTGATCGGACCACAGGAGGCAGAACAACAAGTGTGCTGCATGAAACCTGGTATCTCCTGGTAGCATATCTGGTTATCTTTCCAGCCATCTTCAGGACATGTGGATGGACTTCCTGTTCTGTGCTAAGGTGCAGCCCTACCACAGCTGCATTTACATCCACTTTTATCCACTTCATTTTGGCTTAAAGCAATGCGAGTCTGCTCATTACCACCTGCTGTGTTAGGCAAAATAAGATAGGACAGTAATAGAGTTTGGAGTTGTAAACAGCTGCGGGTTCAAAACTTGCCACCTAAGATGTGTCAAGTACTCTATTATAGTCACTAAACAAATAGTCAAAAGTCAAGAAAAGGACATATCTAACCCCAGTTGTCCATAAACGAAAAGTGATGTGTCCACCAACAAACCGTCATCACTTGGCTTATAAGTTTCTGCATGTTGGGTCAGACTTTTCAAGAGTTGAGACTGGGTGTAGGCTAACAAACAACAATGAAAGGAACTGAAACACTGTCTTTATTCTTTGAAATTCATTTTGGTGGCTGCAGTTTGTGGTGCCACGTTGAACTGGACTGTGTTGTAGCCTATTACTATTATTTTGTCCACAATCATTTTTGATGAATCTTCAGTTCATGTATGGATTTATCGTGTTGTGTTTTCTGGACTGTCTACCTCAACATTAAGTTTTCACCCAGTTTGTGAATAAACCTCACTCAGCTACACGCAAAATAAAGCATTATTATCATCTGGTATTGCTAACAATCGCCAGAGGCATTCAATCTTTTTCCAACTTAATTGTTGTACTGGAACTGTTTCATCAACCTGGGTGTGACATCCTTCCCAGCTCCGACCTCTGACATAAAAAGAAAGCAAACTTAGTGCAGGGTAACAGAGCTTGTGTGAAAGTTAAATAGGCCTAATTCTTTCGTTTCAATTGTTTGTTTTAAGTTAGCTCCAAACTACAGCGTTGAGGGTTGAGGTCACGCTGCTCCTGTATTATTCTAACACTTTTATTATTCTGCCTATCTGAGTTTTAAAATTAGCTTCACAATGCTGTAAAAATCCCCTGAATCCCAACTCTGTTTCGTCTCCTGAGAATCAGAAAACGGCAGCGTTTGGGGAACTCCTCTGATCCCCCCCCAAAGAAGAAAAATATCCACAGACATTTCTCATAAAACCACCGGAAAATGCAAAATTTAGACAGCTTAATACAGACGTAGCTTAGTTTCCTGAAAGTAGCCTCCGACCAGATAAGACTGATTATGTCACATGTAACAGGTTAGTAGCTACATTTAACTTGTGACGAACTATTGCCACCAGATTATGTTGTTTTAATACAAAATTTTACTGCAGTATAGTCTCTTTAGGAGCCAGCCTGCCATGTGGTGACATCACATTCAGGTCACACAGTGTTTTCAGAGAAACAAATACATAATAACCCATGAGGTCATTAAACAAAACTTACACACCCAGTCCAAGAGATATTTTTAACCTCTGTTTCAATCCAGGAAACCTGCCTGCTTGTTTTTCATGGCACAGAAAATACAAACGTGTTACATTGAATGAAAATATAGAAACGTTTTGAAATTGTTTTTTCTTGCCACTATCCAGGACCACAACTGGAGAAACGTTCTTGTTTTTCTACGACACTCTGAATCTTATTTTCATTTTTCTGACAGGGTGTGTCAGACATGTGCTCCGGCTCTGACTGACGGAGATGCTTGTGGGTACATGAGATCCACGGAGAAAGGAGAAATCACAGGACAGGACACCAGCTGATCTGAGAGCTTATCCTGGATGATGTTCAGTTCATATTTCAGAACAGGCATGTGCACACAGCACCTGTTATTTTTCTTCCTCAAGAGAAAGTGCCCTTTTTTCTTTTTTTAATAATAAATAAATGAATATACAGTATGTTTATTCCTGTTTACAGCAGATTCCCTGTCAAACAAATATATTTATTGGAAAAAAAATCTAAATAGGCCATCAGGGAGTTCCTATGCCCTCTCTCTCTCTCTCTCTCTCTCTCTCTCTGTCTCTTGCCTGCCATTCACTGGTCTTGTGCAGAGTTTAGCGTGTTTGTGAAAATGATGAAGTCCAGGTTATTGTTAGATTTCAGTTTTTACAGAGCTAATCAGGACTTGGAAACTTTTTTGTCAGTGTGGGCTCATGGCAAGGTGCTGTGTTCTGTACAGGCTGATCAGCTGGTGTAAGCCGATGTGTTGATGATATAAATGTGAGTGTTGACTAATAAAAGTGTGTTTTGAAAAATCAAAAAATCTCTCTCTCTCAAGCTCCGCATCTCAGAGTGCAGCTCACAGACAGACAGCTTCTCTCCCAGCAGTGTTTTTCTTGTCTTGTGTAGAGGTGAGTGGTGATGAACAAAAGACTAAACTATACCAGTGCCTCCAGTTTACCGCCAATTAAACAAAAGACAAAAGATAATATAGGCCAATGTCTTGCTAACACATGACTCATGAGCTGAGCTAGAGTAATAACTTAGCTGAAGTTTAGCTAAGGCAATAAATCTACAGATGCAAATAGACCGAGGTTATTAGGCTTTAAACCAACACCATGTAAAGGTGCATTCTTGAAGTTTTATTTCCATTAGAGTAAAACGAAGACATGGAAGCAAAATAGACCAAAGTCTCAAAATTGACCACTCAATGAAAAAAGTGCCTTAAAGAGTAACTTCATAGTTTTGATGGTCGGCTCCTCATCTAATAACTCTCTATTCTGTTAGTTTGTTGTTGATAGATCCTAATATAATACAGACAGCCCTCCCTCAAATGTGAAACTAAGTCCATGTCACCATCAGTAATTGTGTGTGTGTGTGTGTGTGTGTGATGGTAAATCTAATATAATAGAAACAATAATAAAGTATTTGATCAATACATTAATGTAAACAAATTATTAATGAAACTAAGTCATAAATATATAGCCTACTTGAAACTAGCAGCATAGAAAACATGCACATTGTGGCATAGTTTCCTTTTCTGTTGCCTGCTCCTGTGATAAACCTAGTGAATACTAAAGAAGACCGTGGTCTCTGTGTGAACTGATTATTTTGTAGAAAAGTAAAAATGTTGTTAATATATTTGCCCTTTTTTCACTTGAGCCCCTGCCCACCAAAATGTCTGTGCACGTCCCTGCATAGGGTGAAAAGAGGAGCTGCAGCAATGTGCAGCATGAGCCTGAAACCTGAAAATGAGCATAATACCACCTCTTTAATGAGCCGAGTCAAGCTCTTCTGAGGAGACGATCTCTGACTGAACTAAAGGAAGTGGAGGAAACACCAGCTGATTGTTTAGATCATTAATATCTTATCAGTGCCGACAGCAGCTCTCAGCTGTGTGGGAACACTTTAAACTGAGTGATGACAGCAGGAGTGTGGAAGTTATGGTGTTTATTAATTTTACAATTACTTTCATTAAAGATCAAAACAGTCACATCTCAAAAATCAGTATCAAACTGTGGGCTGGAAATAAACAGCAACACAATGGACGCATTTAAATAAGCCTAATTATTTTAGGCCGATTGTAGAAGAAGAGCATTTAGTCGCTATAATTAAAATTAAAAGTGAA
>NC_060160.1:3693854-3740764 GCF_021292245.1 Micropterus dolomieu | reverse complement strand
CTCTCTCTCTCTCTCTCTCTCTCTCTCTCTCTCTCTCTCTCTCTCTCTCTCTCTCTCTCTCTCTCTCTCTCTCTCTCTCTCTCTCTCTCTCTCTGCCGGGTCTCTGACATCCATCCGTCCGTCTCCCTCCTATCTCTCTGTCCATCCAGGCTGGATTGATGTAACCTGGGATGCTGGCGGCTCTAACTCTTACCGTATGGGCGCTGAAGGGAAGTTTGACCTCAAGCTTGCTCCAGGGTACGACCCTGAGTCGGCTGCCACAGCGCCGTCACCCAAACCTGTCTCATCCACTGTTTCAGGCCCCGCCTCCTCCATGGTGGGACCCTCTGTGACGCCTGCAGCCAGTGGCGGCACCACCACCACCACCTCCTCCTCGTCCTCCTCCACCTCGTCGTCCTCGCAGCAGCAGTCGTGGAGCAGCCTGGTGAAAAATAACTGTCCCGACAAGGGCGGGGCCACATCGCTCGGTGGGGCCAGCTCCTCCAGCAGGAAGGGCAGCAGCAGCTCTGTCTGCAGTGTCGCCTCGTCCTCCGACATCAGCCTGAGCTCATCTGCAGGGCTGCCAGGTGCAGGCGGTCTGCGTCTGGAGAGGAGGGCCGAGGGCCTGCTGCTCGACCAGGGCTCCCTGATGGGAGGAGTAATGGGGGGTAGCTCTGACGGACATCAACAGGAGCCGATTGTCGTGCTGTCCTCTGCAGTAGAGGGCGGGTCCGGCTCAGCTTCGAGTTCCGGCACGCTCACTGCCGACACGTCTGCCCCCGGCGACGACGGCAGAAACAAGGACTCCACAGACCCAGCAACGGCGATCTCCATGGGGCTGGTGAGCGTCAGCTCCCCCGACGTCAGCTCAGTGTCGGAGTCATCCAGCAAGGACACGCCTTCCCAGAGGCCTCTGTGCTCTGCGGCTAATGCCCGGCTGTCTGTCAGCTCCCTGCTGGCTGCTGGCGCCCCCATGAGCTCCAGCGCCAGCGTACCCAACCTGTCGTCACGGGAGGCCAGCCTGATGGAGTCCTTTGTCCGTCGCGCCCCCAACATGTCACGTACAAACGCCACCAACAACATGAACCTTAGCCGCAGCAGCAGCGACAACAACACCAACACGCTGGGCAGGAACGTCTTGAGTACTGCCAGTGAGTACTACAGTATTACTAAACTCTAACTGCCAGGGAGTACGAGTACTACACCAGTTGCACAGTCAGGTGTGGGTCAGCAGATTTCAGTCATTAGTTCAGGGCGATTCACTGTTTTGACTGAATCCAGCAGATTAATGATGTAACCAGAAGCAAACTAAACACACCTGTCCGTCACTGTTCAGCAGCTTAACTGTGTGTTGACAGTAGAACAGGATTTATGACTGTAGTCTGGACTAACTTATCAGCACTTACTAACTTAAACAACCTTAAAGGTGGGGAATGTGATTCTGGAGAAATCCAGTACGATGACAAATACCATTAAATAGAGTGAATGAAAACACAGCAAGTAATGTAACCAACGTTAGCTAAGTTGTGGGTTAGCAAACTGTGGCTAACATGCAGAGAGGAGGAGCTGATCCCAGAGCCGGCACACCAGCTCCAAACAGCGATACTCACAACTCTCCTGCTACTGTAGCTAACATCACAACAACAGCATGTCTTGGTGAACTAAAAATGAGCTGAATGTCATTTAACGTTGCCTCACCTGATTTGTACCCTTGACAATCTTACCTGAGATGGACCCCGTCCTGAAAAGATCAGAGTACAGAAATCTTTGTTGATTTTCTGCTTGCAGTTAGTTTGAAATGTGTTCTTCATTTCTAAACCAGCTTGACAAAAAAAATCCTCCAAAACCAGCTAGCAAATTGGACTAATTAAAAAGCAACATTTTTTGGGACTGAAGTTATTTTTCTATCTCTCAATCACTATCTCACTCTTTTTTAAAAAAAACAAAAAACCAAAAAAAAAACCCTAGTTTGAAAGTTAGTTCCCCAGCTGTCATTTAGAGGTCAGTAACAAAAAATTTCACTCTTACACTCCTGCTTAAAATAATTGATGGTAACAACCAGTTCCGCAGTTCAAATACATTTTGTAGCTGCGTAATATCTGATGTTAATGAGAAGAAATCCTCTGTGGAAGTTCCTGTGAAATCAGACAGTTCTTTAGGAGCTAGAATATTGTAGGGGCAGGAACCGAAACTGTACCCAGTTTCCTGGGATCCTGCAAATATTCCTCTGTCAGCCACAAACAAAGGCTGCCTGCTGGCCAGAATCAGCTCAGCAGGTGCTGTAAGTGACAGGAACGCTCTCTAACGTAACGTTCTTAGCAGCTTCAGTCAGATATTAACTGAGACCTGAGGTTGACTTGGACCTGAGACTAGATGCACGCTGGGTTAACAGCATGAGCACCCTCCAGCCAATCAGCAGCTGTTTTAACGAGCTTCACGGTCTGCTTTGTCTCTTTGGTTTCTGACAAACTAACCGCCCTTTTGTTTGTTTGTTTGTTTGTTTGTTTGTTTGTTTTGTTTGCAGCTTCTCCTCTCATGGGCGCTCAGAGCTTTCCTAACCTCACCACCACTGGCACCACCTCCACTGTTACCATGTCAACCTCCATAGTAACCAGCAGCAATAACGTAGCCACCGCCACTACGGGTCTGTCGGTGGGCCAGTTGCTAAGCAACACCCTGACCACCAGCCTCACATCTACGTCCAGCGAGAGCGACACGGGCCAGGAGGCCGAGTTCTCGCTCTATGGTTGGTGACCATGCGCGCACACACATTAACACACACACACACACACCCGCAGCCTGCTTCAGCTAACCTGGTGACTAACTCTTCTCACATCAGGAAGCTGATTAACAAGCTGAAATGGTGCACTGGTCATGTTATTTATTTATTAATACATTATTTTTTGCATGTGAAGATACAAGTTAATAGACCTTTAATAATAGAAAATTAGTTTCTATCTCTACTAAGGAACTATTTTCATTGCTAATCATTTCTACAATTCATCTTCTAGGCCACAAAATGTCATTAATCTATAAAAACAACAAATACTACAAACGGTGCTGGATTTCTAAATATTTTGATTTTTTGATTTTGACCTCAGCACCAGTACGAAACTTCATCAGTGTTTAATGTTTTTTGACACAAGCTTCTGTCTGTTACCCTCCTGATTAGTTAAATTAGAAAAAAAACTGTTTTTATACTACAGAGGATCCACTGACTACTTTCAAAACCAGACAGTTTTCATACTCAGTGTTACAGGAAAAAAATGTTCTTTTAACCGGACCGTCAAGCAGGTATACTGGCGTCCAACTACCCAGTCGAGTGTGATTTGGAGAATGTAATGATGAGTTAGTGATAAAATGTCATCATCAGTATTTAGAAATGTAAGTGTATGTGTGAACTGGTGTCAAACTGCACTAAACTGGGCTTAAAAAGGATCAAAAAATATCTGTATCACAAATTTGGCTGCATTTAAACCGTGTAATTGTGAACAACAAGCACAGCTCACCTGTTGACAGGTCTGAACCACGTGTGTTGTAGTGTATTTAGTTGATTATCGACATTCGGGTTCTAGATGTTGTTTGACACCACGTCGGTTTCTGACTCTAACATGTTCTAACGTAACATGTTGTGACAATAAGTTGCATGTCTTTTCTGACCAACAGGGATTCAGTGGTAGGAAGTAGAAAATAGCAGCAAATCCACATTTTAGAAGTTATCAAAATAATTTGTCAGTTTTTAAAGTTCTTTTGTCAGTGTTTGAAGGAAGCTGTGTTGGTGGTCGGCCATCAGGTGCATGAATGAACCAAAAACTCTTATTTTGTATAAATCTATCGAGCTGGATTTTAAGATCTTCCTTTGCTGCTTCCACCACTCTGAACTTTTTAACTAACGTTATGTTTCCTGTGGTGTGGTCTCTCTTTTAACCTCCTGTAGACTTCCTGGACAGCTGTCGCGCCAACACACTATTGGCTGAGCTGGACGACGAGGAGGACCTCCCTGAGCCCGACGACGACGATGACGAGAACGAAGACGACAATCAGGAGGACCAGGAGTACGAGGAGGTCCTGGTAATAGCCCCCCCCCCCCGTCTGTTTTGTTTCTGGGTCATAAAATAAAACCAGCAGATCAGCACTGATCTGGCAGCATGAGTAATGGTTAACCGTCTTGCAGGAGGAGGAAGAGTACGAGACCAAAGGAGGTCGCAGGAGGACGTGGGACGATGACTTTGTCCTGAAGAGACAGTTCTCTGCTCTGGTCCCCGCCTTCGACCCCCGACCAGGAAGAACCAACGTCCAGCAGACCACCGACCTGGAGATTCCCCCGCCAGGTACGACGCACACACCAGGGTCCTTAAATGCCTTTAAGTTTACCTTTAAGTGGAACTCGAACCAAACGAATATAAGGTGGACCAGATCTGTTACTGTATTCAGATTCATGTTCCCTGTCAGTCTGTTAGTCATTCTCGCAACTGGCGTCTGACTAAAGTTCATTTTCCTCTTTATTTTCTTCTGTCAGGAACTCCTCGTTCAGAGGTTCAGGAGGAGGTGGAGTGCGCTCCGTCTCCTCACCTCTCTCTCACACTGAAGGTAAGAAAACCACAACCGAAATAATCACAAGTTCTGGAAAATTTAGGAGATGTATTTGGTTCATTTTAAGATTGGATAGTTTTTAATATTGACATTCGAACGTAGAGCTCAGTCTTTAATAATAACACAATGTCAGATCCTGTTAAAAATGTGTCTTGAAGAGTTGCTTGTGTGTGTTTTTAGGTGGCGGGGCTGGGTACAACCCGGGAGGTGGAGCTGCCTCTTTCCAACTACAAGACGACCATCTTCTACTACGTCCAGCGGCTGCTGCAGCTCTCTTGCAACGGTGCCGTAAAGACTGACAAACTGCGACGCATCTGGGAGCCCACGTACACGTAAGGGGGGGGGGACAGATTATGAATCTGACAGGAACTGTTTGACCTTTGCTCAGATGTTTGATATATTATTTCTGCTGTTCTATCCTGCAGGATAATGTACAGAGAGCTGAAGGACTCTGACAAAGAGAAGGAGAGCGGAAAGATGGTGAGTCACTGGAGGAAACAAACTGATTCACAGGAAGAGAATTATTTTATCATTCTCCTTGTTCAGTTTTTGCAACCACTCAATAGGATAAATGATCACATTGTCACCATGAAGTTCTTTTATCTTTATTTATTTATTTGAATTTAGTAGAAAACTTCTGTCCATAAAAAGAATCTGGAGAAGAGAATCTACTGTTACAGACACTGACCGTCTTTCCTCATCTCTGACCTTTTGACTTATGTGCCTCCATCAGGACTTATGTGAACACAGTATTAGTGTCGGGGGTCGCTCTGGCGGTCTGAGCCCGAGCTCTGTTTCAGCCAATCAGAGCAGTGAGATCCTGTGCGTGGCCAGAGAGGTAGCACAGGCAAAGGCGGGCTGCAGCCAGAACGCCTGCGGCGTGGAGGACGTCCTGCAGCTGCTGCGCATCCTCTACATTATCGGAGGAGACGCCGCTTCCAATGCACGAACTCTGCAGGAGGGTACGATCTGTAAATAACACACATTTTAAACACAAATCTAAAATCAAAGTCAGAACACTTGTTGGCGATATAGTAGTGTAAAGAATTACATTTTTCTTCTTTTTTTTGCACAGACTTCGACGAGCTACAGTTCAATGCTTCTCCAGAGGAGTTCACCAGTAAGAAGATCACAACCAAGATTCTGCAACAGATCGAGGTCAGTTTTTACTGCCGGTTCCCTGAAAGACTTCCTGTCCAGAAAATGAAATTGAATATAGCAGGTTTTTAATCAGTGGTGCCTACTGTTTCATTAGTCCAACTGGTTTTCAATGAGGAAAAAGTTTTAATGTGATGATATTCTCCTGTCACTGTAGTTCATGTTAACAGGTTGGCCGTTTTTTTTTTTTGTTTGTTTCCCAGGAGCCTCTGGCTCTGGCCAGCGGAGCTCTGCCCGACTGGTGTGAACAGCTCACCTCCAAGTGTCCTTTTCTCATCCCCTTCGAGACCCGACAGCTCTACTTCACCTGCACAGCTTTTGGAGCATCTAGGTGAGTCTAAAGACAAACATACAGGCCATCCTGAGCCTCCCGGGCTGCTACTAACTCTCAGTATGCTGCAAAAAGTAGTGAAACATCAGACAAAAACTGAGTAAATGCAAAAGAAATTGGGCTTAAAATCTAAACCTAAAAGAAAAATATTTAAGTGAGACAAAGACTTGTGGATAAGAATAAAAGGGAAAAGAATAAAAAAAGGAATAAACCTTGATTTCAGACATTGAAAATATGGAACTAAACACAAAAAGGCAGTTAGGTTCTCGGTCATATTACGTATATATTACCTTAGGGGTCTGGTGGTTTAGACGCATATGTTCACTATAAAGTAAATGACACATAATAGATGAAAGATGAGAAGTACCCCCAAATTTGAAGTGAAAAAAGGCTTGTAATGAAACCTAAATGTCAGGTAAAACCTGGAAAACCCAGAAAAGAACTCAAGTGCTTGATCAGTTTTCCATCCTGAGACTTTACTGCCCACTGACACATGACTGTTAACTGACCTTGACCTCTGACCTCGGTGTGTCTGCAGGGCGATCGTGTGGCTCCAGAACCGGCGCGAGGCGACCATGGAGCGCTCTCGGCCGTCCACCACGGTGCGTCGGGACGACCCCGGAGAGTTCAGGGTGGGTCGGCTCAAACACGAGCGCGTCAAAGTCCCCCGAGGAGAAGCCATGATGGAGTGGGCCGAGTCCGTCATGCAGCTCCACGCCGACAGGAAGTCCGTGCTGGAGGTGAGAAGTCGACACAATGAGAGTCAGATTTAAGGAACAAGTGTGACCCCTGCAGGTTCATATGTACATTTATTTCTATTAAAGAGTTCTCCACATTAACAGGTCAGGAAATGCTTAGGATTTGTAATTAGGGAGGCTTCTTTGAGTCTGAAAAATATAAAGACATGAGAAATTACAAGATACATTCTGTTAGACTGCTTTTTAAATTGTCAAAACGGTCTCAACTAAAGATCCTCCTACTCACTTATCCCGGAGATTTTGACTGTATTGTTTGTTTGTTTAGCTCTGTATAAATACATTTAGATATCATTTTTATTATATTTTATATAATTAAAAAAATAATAATTTAAACCGCAATTTGCTTCATAAAACAGGAGGGGGAAAAAAAATAAAAACTACTTGAATGTAAAGAAACACTCCCCTGTGTTCTGATGCCCCCAGATTCTGGTAATTCATCTGTAAGTGAATCAAGGAGTGTGTGTTTTATTATATGGCTGTGTGTGTGTGTGTCCAGGTGGAGTTTCAGGGGGAGGAGGGAACAGGTCTCGGTCCGACTCTGGAGTTTTACGCTCTGGTGGCTGCAGAGTTTCAGAGAACATCTCTGGGGATCTGGCTGTGTGACGACGACTTCCCTGACGACGAGTCCCGACAGGTGGGACGAACAAAATCCTCCTCTAAAGTTGTAGTTTGAATGTATTGCATAATTTTCTGTGGAAAAGCCCATAGATTTCTTGTATATTATTATTATTATGTACTGTATAAAATGTATACTATACTAAAACAAATAATATTTTATACATACTCTTATGTCGTAATATTTCTGAATGAATGAAAATATAATTTCATACCTTTTTTTTTTTTTATTATTATACATTTTAGAATTTACCCGTCAGAACTTTTTTAATAACAGATCCAGTCATTGATTTATTTATAATTTTTTTTCCCCCCCATTCAAATGATATTTGAATAAAAAGTGTCGGCCTCTGTCTTCAGTGTGGAATTGTCAAATGGCAGTCGATCTTTCTGGTGGGAGCTCTGCTGCACCGATAACAGCAGAAGAAATTCTCAGCTTGGCCTTCTTTCTGTTTGAATCTGTGATCTTGTGGAACCTCCACAGTAAGCTGAACACTGTCCTGTGCTCCTGTGTTGCAGGTGGACCTGGGTGGCGGTCTGAAGCCTCCGGGTTTCTACGTGCAGCGCTCGTGCGGCCTGTTCCCAGCGCCGTTCCCTCAGGACAGTGAGGAGCTGGAGCGAATCACCAAGCTCTTCCACTTCCTGGGCGTCTTCCTGGCCAAGTGCATCCAGGACAACCGTCTGGTGGACCTGCCGGTCTCTCAGCCCTTCTTTAAGCTGCTTTGCATGGGAGACATCAAGTCCAATATGAGCAAGCTGCTGTACCAGTCTCGCAGCTCGCCGCAGGGTCACGACCCCGAGCGACCCTACCTGCAGCCCTTCCTGCTGCTGTCGGAGATGCAGTCAGAGGCGTCCACCGAGGAGAGCCAGGAGACCTACTCTGTGGGCAGCTTCGACGAGGACTCCAAGTCTGAGTTCATCATGGACCCCCCGAAACCCAAACCGCCCGCCTGGTACCACGGAATCCTCACATGGGACGACTTCCACCTCGTCAACCCACACAGGTGAGAAAGAGAGGGATCACCTTTCAACAGGTGCACCTCAAGAGTTCACGTGTCTTCCTGTTCTAAACTTTTCTAAACCCAAACATTTCTCTTTTCTTTTCTCCCTGGTGGCTCCTCCTCCTCCTGCAGGGCCAAATTCCTGAAGGAGGTGAAGGAGCTGGCGGTGAAGAGGCGGCAGATTCTGGCCAGCAAGAGTTTATCTGAAGATGAGAAGAACACAAGACTGCAGGACCTGATGCTGAGGAACCCACTGGGCTCCGGACCCCCCCTCAGCATCGAGGACCTCGGGTACAACACACAGACACACACAGACACACCAGAGGCTTCAGGTCCCCGTGGTGACACTCTCAGCAGACCTGGTGTTTACTCACATCTCACCTTCACCTTCTGGATCAGATCGAATTTACATGTTGTTGTACAGCTGATCAGAATAAGTTCAATCAACTCTGAGTATGTTGAGCCTGATGGAAGCGTGTGCGTGGGGATGGAAAAAAAGCCATCATCAATGGAGCTCCGATACAACGGGTAAATAAAGGCAGAGTCTCCATTTTAATCGTGTGGAGCATGATGGGCTCTAAAACGCAGGAGTGGGAGAAGGAACAATGCGTTAACATTATTAAGCTACTACACAGCGTTGCTCATTCATCATTTACCAGACTAGACTTTCCTTAATGAATCAAAGTGCTACAGCCCATTATAGATTTTAAATAGGAAGGCTATATTTATTAAGCTGTAATCCGACGGGACTAAATGCCGGTGGCAATCGCTAACCTAATTATGAAAATAGGTAGGCTATAGATCAAATATAAGACACAGTTTACTCGTGGACCGGTTATTGTAAAGTCAGTCACAACCAGCAGGTTAGCCTATTAATTATTTTTTGCTGTAGAAAATGTGTCTATAGGCTAAAGTTTTAGATGTTTTGATCATAAAGCATCATGTTCAAAAACTAACAGCCTATCTAATCGGGATTTTAAAGTTTTTTAAAGATGTAAATGCGTTCAGATATGTGCTTTGATATCGACAGAATGAATGGGGAAATGAAACGGTGTGAGAGAAACTGACGGTTTTCCAACTCATCAGCATCAGTTGCCGGAGTTACTGATCGAGGGATTACCTGATCTCGCTCTCTGAAACAGAAAACTCAGAGTTTCCCTTATCTCAGGCTTAACATACTCAGAATTTTCACTAATCCCTCTTTCTGAAACGGGGCCCTGGTTTAACAGTCTGAGCCTGTCAGTGGCATAAAGAAGCACTTTTTGTTGACCTAGTTTGACAGACACACTTGTACTGAAGGAATACGTTGCAAAACCTTTTGTACCTGCTAGTCGTTTCAACCAGGTTTAAAAATACAGAAATGATCATTTAAAGGTTTGCGATGACACGCCGAGATATAAGACGGTGAAGAAGATGGCAAGCCTGGTACACATGGATGTAAACATGTAAACAGCATTTAAATAAATCATCTTTGTAAACTGTTTTATTAGGAAGAAAATTTGGAAACTCCACAGAGTGCTTTAAAGCATCAGGTAGTGTTCAGGGCTCGGTTATCTGGTTCTGTTATACATCTGGTTTCATGTCAAATGCTCAGATTAATTAGACTGATATTCAATATAATTCAGATTTATAGAATAATAATTACATGAGCTCATGAATTTATAACGCGCCTTCCTTATTTACTCATTTAAATCAGAGGAGCAACCAGAACCTGTCCAGCTGAACGAGCTCTCCTCTTGTTTTTCCTCTCTCCAGGTTGAACTTCCAGTTCTGTCCGTCCTCGAAGGTTCACGGTTTCTCTGCTGTGGATCTCAAATCAAACGGAGATGACGAGGTAAAAAAAAAAAAACACACCGGAGTTTTCCACGTGATGACGGCTGTTGCTGTTGGCGCATAAACAAATGTTTAGATCAAATAATTAGAACTTTTCCTGCATTTTCATGAAATTTATACACAATGTCAAACACCTTTTGATATCACTCAGCTGTGTACTAAATGTGTGTGTGTGTGTGTGTGTGTGTGTGTGTGTGTGTGTAGATGGTGACTATGGAGAATGCAGAGGAGTACGTGGAGTTGATGTTTGACTTGTGTATGCACACCGGCATCCAGAAACAGATGGAGGCCTTCAGAGGTAAACACACACACCTTTGAATACACACAATAACAGTAATGTGACAATTAAACATTCAGACAGGATGAACATCACGGGGGGGGGATGAAACCCGAGCTCGTCTGTAATTTAACTCCCCGTTCAGGATGACATTTTAATCCCGGTGAAACCACAGGATCTGGTCTGTAACAGAGCCGACCGGAGACGACATCTTGCTTTCCTGATTAGCTTTAATGATTTCTGTCGCCACGGCAGCAACACAAACACAACAAGCTTCTCTTAATGAGCGTTTACAGCTTCTGCTGTCTTTTTTTTTTTTTTTGTTCAGATGAACTCTCAAGATTCTCCTCCTTCTGTCTTGTGTCTTCTCCTGTTTCCTCCTTTTTCTCTTCTTGTTTCGTCCTCCTGTTTCCTCCCTTGCCTCATCGTTTCCTACTCTCCTCTCTTGTCTCCTACTCTCTTCTCTTGGTTCCTACTTTCCTCTCGTCTCCTCTCCTGTTTCCTTCTTTTCCTGTCTCTCTGTTTCCTCCTCTCTTGTTTGTTGTCTCCTCTCTTGTTTCCTTCTCTCCTCTCCTGTCTCCTACTTTCCTCTCTTGGTTCCCTCTCTTGATCCCTTTCTCCTCCTCTCTTGTTCACTACTCTCCTTCTGTTTCCTCCTCATTTTCTTGTCTCCATTCCTCCTCTCATTTCCTTCTCTCCTCTCCTATCCTGCTTCCTCCCCTCATTTCCTCATCTTCTCCCCTCTCCTCTCGTCCGCAGAGGGTTTTAATCGAGTCTTTCCGATGGAGAAGTTGAGCTCTTTCAGCCACAAGGAGGTTCAGATGATCCTCTGTGGCAACCAATCACCTTCCTGGACTGCCGATGACATCATCAACTACACTGAACCAAAGCTGGGTTACACCAGAGACAGGTACGTGGCCACAGACGGGTTTAAGTCCAGATAAAGTCAGAGCCGGTCTGATGCGATCTCTCTCTGTCTCCCCTCTTCAGTCCCGGCTTCCTGCGGTTTGTCAGGGTTTTATGTGGGATGTCGTCAGATGAGAGGAAAGCGTTCCTTCAGTTCACCACTGGCTGCTCCACGCTGCCCCCCGGCGGCCTCGCCAACCTGCATCCCCGCCTCACCATCGTCAGGAAGGTAAACTCACTCTCTGATTGGCTCGTTAGCCAGAGGAAATGATCGACCCTTGGGCTGGACGATATGGACAAAAATTTTCTTGACGTTTATCGATTTTAAAAAAATATATAACAATTGACGATCGATTATCAGGATAAATGTCAAATTATATATTTCAAGTTTAAAGGCTGATTTTTTGCTCTTGAGTGAAAGTTGAAGAAACCAGATGGTTAATTTAGGTTTTAAACTTTTCTTTATGTTCAGAACAAACACTTGAACAGTAAATCACTTCACAAATATGAGGCAGAACGTTCAAAACAAATAAGTAAAATAAACAAAATCTTTTTTCAGTCCCTTTTCCTCAACAAAATAAATATCTTAATAGAAAAATTAAGTGCTCATTAGATTAATTAAACTGAACATTTATTAAATTGTTATTGAGGACATTATATAAAGATAATGATTGTTATTGTTTTATTGCCCAGCCCTAATCAAAACCACAATCTGTATTTGTAAATCCATCATTATACGTTTCAGTGTAAAGGCCTTTCTAATGTTGCGTTCATGTCACATCGGAGTTGCTGTAAATTCAAGTTTCGTATAGTCGTAATTATGACAGAAACTATTCTGAAAGCTCCAATTTGGTTAATAATGCAGGAGAACCTTAAAAGTCATAATGACGACGCTTCTTGAACGAAGAAACTCGTACTGTGACATGAACGCAACATTGGGACGGACTTTTTAGCCATTCTTAATAGTTGTGATGAGCCAATCTCCAGACAGCTGATGAAACTGGCTCCTTTTCCCACTTATGTTCTGCCTCTTCCTTCCTTTTAGTGTTTTTAGAAAGTGTTTCTTTCACTCGTCTGCTTTGTTTTTATTGTCTCCACTATGCTGCTTCTGTTCCATTAGACCTCAAAAGATCAGTTGAGTAATTGGTTATTAATGAGGTCATTATTCAATCAAAAATTAGGTCTCAGATTTTCTTGTTTTTTGTCATATTTTACATCAATAAATTGATGTTTTAGACAAATCGTCACCATATGTAAACTAGTTAATTGAGAAAATAAGCAAATAGCTGTATATTCCATCAAATGTTCTTCAGAAGTTTATTTTAGCTAATAATGACGCTGATGCTGCCTCCCTCAGGTCGACGCCACAGACTCGAGTTACCCGTCGGTCAACACGTGCGTTCACTACCTGAAGCTTCCCGAGTATTCCTCCGAGGACATCATGAGAGAGCGTCTGTTAGCTGCCACCATGGAGAAGGGCTTCCACCTCAACTGACCGCCCTCCCCCGACCACCACAACCGTCGCCGCCGTCACACTGAGCATGCTCCTCAAGTCTGTCTCGCCGCCCGCCGTGTGATTGACAGATCAGCCAGCCAATCCAAACCAGCCGACTGACCTGACCGCCTGCTGGAGGACGAGGAGGATCTGTGTTGCAGTATAAAAATTAAAGAAAAGCTTGCATCCTCCCTCCTTCATCCTCCTCACCCACCTGAGCTGCTGTGAGTGTGTGTGCGTGTGTGTTGACCTTCCTCCTCCTCCTCCTCCTCCTCCTGTCTGTTCTCAGTTTAGTGCCTGGGTTGACTCGTAGCTTCTGTTTTCAGTTCCTCCTCCTTCAAACAATCATGCTTCTTCTTCCTCCTCTTCCTCGTTTTTGTTTTATTGCTTTTTGTTTCCGTGTGTGTGTGCGACAGTTTTGAGTTTCTGACTGGCTGTAGAGGTCAAAGGTCAGAGTGCATTTGGTGTTCTTTTACAATGAAGCTATAGAGACAAAAAACACTGGTTGTGTGCGAGGCACATCTAAAGAGAAAAACAGATGTAAGAAGCTCTGCTCTCCCTTGTATTTTCTTTGTATATTATAAACATTTATTTAACTCAAGTTGCAGTTTAAGGTAAACAGATATTTTCAAATGTGTATGCTCCAAAAAAAAATAATCATTAAAATGTTTGCAAAGTATGAAATAAAGACGGAGTCCTGTGGTCTGTGGAGGAAGTTGCGACTGAAGCCAGGTGGGGCAGCTGTGAGCTCGTGACCAAAAGTACATGGACAGCTGATCATTGTGAGACGCTGACACCAGGTTCATTAATGTGAGCTTTTCCATAGCGTAATTTGAGGGACACTAGGCTACATGCTAACAGTTTAGCTCCCGTGGCCTGAAACATAAAGGGTTTTAATGATCTGGAGGTGTTTAACATTCTGCATTTACACACTCAATATGACTAAATTTAAATATTTTATACAAGAATTATTCAAATATAATAAATAGGGGTGCACAGATCTGACTCTTTCAATCCAGATACCTGGGCTTTGGCTACTGATCCCATACCAGTGTAAAACGAATAAGCTGTATTCCTCACTTTAAAGAGGACACTTGGAATCATTCTTTTATCGTTAAGGGAACATCAGTCTTAACTTGCTTCCTAACTTTGCTTCTGGAGGTGCTTGATTACGTCCGCTGTGTTATATTTTGCAGAGCTACCGCCGCCCCTCGAAACACTGGCTTTGCAGATATTGCAAGTAGCTGTAGAACTTGTTGGCGTAGCAAGTGTGAAATACCTCCCATCTGCAGACCCTTTTATTTTTAGCTCCCTGCATGCTTTATCTGCTCTAGTAAAATGTTTGACGCATGATGTGAGCGTATAATTTAATTGAATAGATCCGCCCTCTTGTCACCGATAGCCGATCCACCCATTTCCGTCTGACTCTGTGGAGCTGATATCCAATATCTGTGTCTGATCGATGCATCCCTAAGAATAAATGTAAATTGGGTTTCTCCAGCAGAGTTGCAGTGAGTGCCAGAGAGAAGAAAGCCTTTTAGACATATGGAAAACAGAATAAATCTGGACACCAGTGGAAGGAAATAAGATGGGGTTTTTTTCTGTAATTCGGGTGAAACGAGCCGTTAATCCTTCCTCAGTTTTTGGTCATGAAGTATCAATTTTCACTGAAAATCAACCTGCTGAATGACAGAAACTGATAACAGCCTGGTTACTGTTACTAAACTAAAATGTTAATCAGAGTTCATGTTGATGTATTGGTTTTTAAACATCTGAGCCTTTTACAGTGAATTTAAACTGAATCGCCACAAGGTTGCAGGTTTGATTCCCTTCAGTTTACTGTCAGTCTGAAGCACAGTCTGTGACATCACTTCCTGACGGTTTCTGCGTGTCTCAGCCGTTGGTCATCGTGTCGAGGGCGGTGAGCGGTGCGAGGATGCGGCTCTTGTTTGTCTCCACTATGTGTCCGTTCTGGATGATCTCGTCCAGGATGATGTGAACTCTGTCTAGGTTGAACATGATCTGACGACGATGTGGAGTCAAAGACACAAAACGAAGAACTGACAAGAGTTTTAACATTTTTATATCAAGACAGTAAATACAGATTTGTGACCGTGGTCAGATTTAAAGGATACGTCCAGTTCACTCTGTTGGGAGACAAACACAGAGTTATCAGATTGTTTCTGAAGTCTCACCTGATGGTTTCTGTCATCTGATCTGACTGGGCAGTTTCTGTGTTAGGTCTGATGCAGGAAACCTTAAATCATCAGTTAAAGTTTAAAGTCTGAACTCACCACTCGGCTAAAGTATTTATCCAAAACCTCCACAAAGTTATGAACCAGCTCGTAGACGGACAGCTCGTTCTGTGGAGACAAGATAAATATTTAATTTAACCTCTCAAAGACAACACAACTGACATTAAAATAAACAAGTTTATAAAACCTTTCTGGCTTGTAACAGCTTGCAAAAAAGTATTCTTGTCATGTTTTTGTGTCTGAGTTGTTACAGACATTTCCCAAACTCCCATGGTTTCATTTTAATAATTGTTTGAGGCACAAAGATGAAAAATGATCTGCTATTTCAGAAAAAAAAATCAAAGATTAGAGAGAAGTCAAAAAACTGAAACAGATTTGTGAATCAGAACTTTGTTTGTCCTTCTTTCTTCTCCCAGTAATCAGCTCAGGACCCCTAAGATGTATCTCGTAAAACAGTGCAGGTGTGTGTTACTCACCTCACTGTCTGTGACTCCGACCACGATGTACAGGGCGGCGTACTGTCGGTAAACCAGTTTAAAGTCTTTGTACTCCACAAAGGAACACTGGAAAGAACCAGACAGCAGCAGGGTTTCAAAGGAATATTGTTTTATACTTTATGATCAAACACCGTGTATGAGTCTCAGACAGTCAGAGGGACACTCACCTGGTCCTTCTTGCGGCTCAGGCAGCAGCGGACCACGTCGGCCTCCAGCACAGCTCTCCTGCTCAGCTCCACGGGGTGGTAATACCTGGACAGCCTGGTCTGACCCTGCCGGTTCACCATCAGCACAAACTTTATCATCCTCTGATCGGCCGCCCACCTGAGCACAAGGACTGTACTGTCAGATATATTGATAATCAACTGAACGTTTCAGTCAACATTCTCTTAAGTTCTGCTGCTCACATTTCGATTATTATTTCCAATCTTTGTTTTTTTTTTTGTGAAAAACAAGAGTGTTTGTTCTCACATGAGACAATATGAGAAGTAAAAACTTGCAAATTCTGACACACAGTAGACACTATTTATTTTAAGAGGTTAAATAGTCGGGAAACACTGTTGTACAGTGGAGGAAGAAATACTCAGATCTTTTACTTCAGATAAAGTAGTAATACCACATTGTAGAAATACTGTATGTATAATGTAAAAAAAAAAAAAGTACCAGGATCAAAATATACTTCAAGTCCCAAAAGTAAAAGTACTGGCCCATATATAATATGTTTTATTACTGGAATGAAATCTGTAGCCTATGTGTAAAAGTTGAGCTCATGTAACCTGTAATAATACATTTACATGTATTTGCTGATTTATATTTTGTATAAATCAACTGAACATGCATAGTTAACAAATAAATGTAGTGCTCCAGTAAATCTACTTTGTTACTTATGTCACTAGTAACATTTACAGAACATTAAGTCACCCGAAACGAGATGATATCGTTTTTATTTCAATAAATTTCAGCTTGTTAACCCCAATATTATGTTTATACGCCTTAATTTCAGATATTAAAACATTTTATGTAAAACAGTCACTGAACAGAAGAGACAGAAAATCGCGTTTACGGCTTCCGTTACTGGGACTGGATCACGTGAAGGCAGCATTCTGTCGTAATTCATATATAACCCGTTTATTGCCCCTGATAAAAGCGTTTTAAATATAAAATAATACTTCTATATCGCCCTTATTTAGTGTCATTTAATGTCCTAAATGTTTCTTCGACTTACCGACAGCTGTTAGCTTGAAGCTAAATGAGCCGCATCACACAGACTGAAAACAACAACAAGCTAACTGCTGCTTGCTTTTTAAAAAGTTTTAATTGTTTGCAAACAACGAGGCGCCGCAGCCGTTCAAACGCTCACCGTTATATTAAAGTTAAATTACAATTAAAACAAACGAGGTGCCAGTTACAAACGATGCTAACTGGAGCTGCTAGCATTTCCAACGCATGCTCAGTAAAGCCCTTGTATGGTGCGTTCACAGAACAAATGTAAAGAAGAATTTTAGTATCAGCCCTCACCCACAGCTCAGAGTGTAATGGCTTTATTATTGGCAGCATTGGAAAACAAAAACATTAAATGCTATTACAGAAAAATATATATAAATAAATATATAAACCTACAGATTTTACTCAAAAGTATATTGATCAAAGTACATTTTAATTTTTCTTAACAAAAGCGTTAAACTGTAAAGATGTAATCACATCTTATAAATGGAAATATAATAAATTATTTGACAGATTGCATTTGAAATGCTTAAAAATGCTTTTATAACATTTAATGTCACGTACTATTTTAGTGTGAGTGTGCTGAGTGTTGAATGTAGGAGTTTATCAAATATCTAAGGTCTTGAAGGAAAGGAGTTAACGTGGGGTATTCTTTTAGAGAAACTATATTGTCTTTGCGTTTAAAATGACGCCTAATGACACCGGAGTTTTCAAAATTATGTAAAAGAGATGAGTGAGTGATTCTGGTTTTGTCAGTCATTGTGTTGTATTGAATCTACCACTGGGTGGCCTCAAAGTTGTATCTTTCTCAATTTTCCACACGTTGTCTTTAATAAATGTTGTGGCTTTAATTTGTATTGGATGATACATAATATGATATTGAATAAACGAGATCAGGGTACAATAGATAGACTAAACTTCAACCTCTGACTCATCTATAATCCTAATTGTGTGTTTATTTTCATCCTAAACACAAACATATGAATATATATTATTTCTTAACAAATTACAACATATGTTTTTTTTGCTTCACATTAACTCCACAATCTGAAATACTGAAACCGGAGTACAAGTACCAGTGGCACTGGTTGGGAATTATATCAGATCTGATAGTATGTAAATACTTGTATATATTCTGTCAACCCTATATTTTTTTTTTAGATATCTTTATATTTATATAGGTTTATGTTTGTTGCTGTTGCACACCTAGTCGCCAAAACAAATTTCTTGTATGTTTAAAAACAACTTATAAATAATCTGATTCTGAATCCGTGTCCTAAATGATACCTAAATCCAGACGGGAGTTTTGATTTCCTACGTTTTCCCTGTTTATGAACGTTACATAGCGTATTTGGATGACATGGGGGGGGGGGGTGTAAGTAAGTACCTTTCCCGTCATGCAACGCGGCTGGGTTCTCCCTCCGTGATCATCGCATCCATGATCCAGGGAGAGAGAGAGCAGTAATGGCGGCCGGGTAGCTCCACACACCAACACCGCGTCCGCAATTAGCCGCACTCACCGCAGCCCTCCGGGGGCAGCCAGCTTCACACACCGCGGCGGAGCCAGCGCGACAGACACGGCGTGGAGACACGGGCTTAAGGGTGGCCGGGAATCCTTCAGCGGACCGTAGCTGCCTGGGACTTTCCTTCTACTTTTCTAAAAAAAAAAACAAAACAAAAAAACATGGACGAGCACCCCGGCGGAGGAGGGGTCGCAGCGGGCAGCCCGCGACAGCCGCCGCCGCAGCAGCAGCAGCAGCAGCAGCAGCAAGGGAGCAACAGCAACACTAATCCGCCGATCGGAGGCGGCGGCAGCGGAGGAGCCATGGTGCCGCACCAACCGGACGAGATGCCCCGGCCGCAGCAGCAGCAGCAGCAGTACACGATCCCCGGCATCCTGCACTACATCCAGCACGAGTGGGCCCGGTTCGAGATGGAGAGGGCGCACTGGGAAGTGGAGAGGGCCGAGCTCCAGGTTAGCCCACTTAGCTTAGTGCCGATCAAGCTAACCCAAGCTAAGAACAACAACAACAACCGGGCACCCTGTCCAGCGTAACGGGGCTGGTTGAAAGAAAGCCGCGGTTTACCGAAACTTAGCCACGTTAGTTATTCCTCTTGACATTTCAGTTCACAGCTATCGCACGTTAAAACTGTCGCAAACACCCACTGTAACCTAATGTTTGTAGCTGGCTGAGCGGCTAACGTGAAGCTAACGGCAGAAATGCGCTGCTGAGCTACCGTTAGCGCGACTGGCGCTAGCCGTTAGCTTCACATCGCTGCTGCCAAAATGTAACTCAGCACTGTTGTCGTCACCTCCCTCTGTTAGCTTACGGGAATATACTCGCACCGCGGGGAGATAACGCTGAAACGTTTTATTGTGGACATGAAGTCAGAGGGGTTCGTAATTGAGAAGTGAATCCAGCTGACTGTCAGCTAATCTCTAATATAAGCAGCCATTTTGGTTTGTCACCCTGGCGGAGGCAGCTGTGTTTGGGAGCTAATGTTGCTTTCTGGTCAACAGCTGGGTCCGAGTGACAAAACGATCGTTTAAAACCCTTTTATGGTGCGTACGGGAGTCTAATAGTGTTAGCATCACACACAGAGCCTGTGTATGTCTGGTAGCAGTAGCTTAACAGAATATAGCGCAGCCTCAATGACCATAAATGAGGGTATTTGGAGTTATTTACAATGATCACCTTTACACTGTAACTCTGATTAAAGGACCACACTCATATGTTTTTGCCTTAAGTCACATGGCAGCCGACTAGTTTTATAAAACATGGCATCAGTTATTCGGTGCATTTCCAGTTCTCTTAAGTAGTTTTAATAAACACCATTAATGGGATGTTTAATGATAATCCAATTTATAGCTGCATTTTGTTTTACCCATGCCATGTGGGAGTTACTATAACTTCTAGGGATGCTTCTATCCCGCTTGTTATTTCCGGTACTGGAGTGCTGATCTGATACCAGTGAAGTCTTTGTCCCAAATATAAATCTGTATACTTCAGAGTGGAACTCACCGGAATTGCTTTAATCTGCGGTAACACGAAGCCGGGGTTACTGCGGTGCTAAAAACAGAGTCAGGGGCCCACTGTGGCTGAATGAATGGAACTCATAGTGGAAAAATAAAATGTATGTAATGCTGATACCCAGTCTGATTAATAAGGTCAGTATTAGCTGATACTGATCTGATGTAGCACTGTTTGTAAATGTAAATACTAGTCACACCATCATCCAGATAGTAATTATGAATGAGAAAACTTTTTAAAGCTTTGACATATTCCACCTGTGGCCTAATAATACAGACGTTCCTTCTAAAAAAACACATCAGCCCGTGTCCTAATTAAAAATAAATTTCTTCGCATTATTTAGTCAGAGGACTTATCAGATGACGTGAGTTCTCGCATGTCATAACTATATAAATCTTTCCCCTCTCTTCCGTATATCCCATGTGATGAGAATACCACCTGACCTTACAATGATACCATAACAATCAAAAAGGTTATTGTCATAATCAATTAAAATGCCTGTTCTTTTCACTTAATTCAGACGACGCATGTACACGATGCCCAGATCATAAATGCGGTGATTTGGTAAAAACAAATGTAGGTGGGAGAAGCATACGCTGGGTCTGATTATATAGATCCAGGCGTTGGAACAAAGATGACATTGATTAACACGTTATTTCGCGGAGCAGTTACAGGGTGTTATGCCACTTCAAGCCGTCACACTCTTCATCAGACCTTCCACAGGGTGTTTTTCAGAGTGCACATTTGCTTATTCAGGCTTCAGTTATGTGTGATTGTGTGTTGGAGGGGGATGGAGTGAAGTGCTGAGATGTGTGAAATGTAGGACAGTTCATGTCTTTGTCATAACACACCCTGCAGCAGGCGGTGTGTGTATGTCGATCTGTGTTTGTGTGTTTGTAATGACAGGGTCTCTGTACACACTGTGGGTTTGCTCTGACTTGTTGCGTTGCGACGCCGGATGCCTTCAGCATGACTCTGCCAGAGATCCTGATAAGAGTCGAACGTACAAGCGGCTGCTGAGGCTTGAGAAGCGAACGAACAAAGGTGTCGACATTCCTGCCTGCAGGAGGAGAGCCAATAAATGTTCATAGATTCTCTGGAAATGCTTATCAAATAACCCGTACCAAGTGACGCTGCTTTAATGTAAACATTCAAAAAGGGATGTGGACAGTTAAGTTTTGTTTAACCCTTTAATTTTTACAGATTTCACCCTTCCAGTCCGCCGTCTTCAAAGATAGATCAAATAGTTCCCACTGAGTATCAAATAGTATTGTTACTTAGAATATTCCTCTGATCTGCACACTTCAAAGTAAACTTCAAAGTACGTCTTCACTTGGCTGCCAGATTTGAAGATCCCCCCCCCCCCCTGTGTTTGGTCATTAAGATTTTCCAAAATTCTATCCTGAGTGGATCAATCTGAAAACACCTGCTGCGTGTTTTAGTGTGGACAAGAAAAGTTGACCTTTTTAAAAAGCGATTCTGTCTCCCCTAAGCATCTATGTGGTCATCTTAAATGTCACTGCACTCTAGTTATTCAGCTGTAGTGATTTTCAACTTCAAGATTAGAAAGTAGTGATTTATTCGATGACTCTGTGAAGCAGTTGGAATAATTGTTCACCTGGTTTACAGGTAACTTTTTCATACTTGTTGAACTGTCTGACAAGAGGAAAATATGTACAAGTGAACAAGGAAATCATGGGTTTGTATTAAAACCTAATATAGCTACAACACAACTTACAATTATTCTCATTGTTGATCATTTTCTCAATTAATTGATTAGTTGTTTGGTCTATAAAATGTCAGGAAATGCTGAATAATGTCTATCACTGTTTCCCAAAATCCTCAAACGTGTTGTTTTGTCCACAACCCAAAGATATTCACGTTACTTTTACAGAGGAGCAAAGAAACCAGGAAATTTTCACATTTAAGGTCGTGAAATCAGAGAATTTTTACTGTCTTTCTTATAAATCACTCAAATCAATTATCAAAATAGGTGGCGGTTAATTTAATATTTGACAACTAATAGATCAATCATTGTAGCTCTAATGACGGAGAGCAAGAGGAGGCAGGACGGAGGTTTAACCAGCTGATACACATGTTGGAGCTGTTTTCCTGATTGTGTTTCAACATGGATGGAGATGTTTCATTCACACTGAGAGATATCACTGGTTGTCTCAAGCATGGTATTCAGGAATAGATTTGAGTTTTGGTTTTATTGTTATTGGTATTCAAACAGCTGTTACCAACAGCTGACTTCCAGCTAGTCTAAAATAAGCACTTTGTTTTCAAACATAAGAAGTGCTTTATTATTGACCTGACATAACATAAAGGTTTTCTGCAAAGTGGTGAGAGGTTACATGTTTGTAGTGAAGTGCAGCTATGAATAATCAGCCCGTGTCTATCAGTTTCTTTTGGTAGACGTGACTGCCGTCCGTGTTTCTGGTGAAATGTATTCTGTCTGAGAGCCTCTGTAGCTTTTCTCTCCAGCACAGTGAAACCGCTGATCAGTTCAGTTTGTTCATGTTTGCTGTGTAAACTGGGCAGAGTCGACAGATTGCACCCTTCCTGCACTTTAAACATGGTTTTTATCCTGGAAGATTTGATCTGTACAGCAGTACCCTGCTTCGGGTTCACACTGTGCACACACACACACACGGCACTGTTTGTTGTGCAGAAGCAGGCTCAGCATTTGAAATGAATGATTTGACGGTAGAATTGCAGCTGTGAAGATGTTATAGCTCCACAGGAAGCAGCAGCAGATGAGTTTTATGGTTCGGGCTTGTTAAAAGGACCAGAGCTGTGAAATATTGATGCTGAGTTTGGATCTGTGGCCATTAGAAGGAGCTGGAGGACGTGAGGAGGCGTCAGGAGCCCAAACCTCCTGCTTCAGTCTCCAGTAAAGATGATGAGCAGCTGCACACCCTGACCCCTGACCTCTGCCTTCACATGAATTGACTCGGGAATAAAATATCTTCCGGCTTTGGCCTTTCTCGTTGTCCATCATTTTGACAGACAGGGTTGTAAAAATACTATTATAATCTTAAAACCCATAATTTTCATGAAATCCTTTTTATATGAATAGTCATATAGGGTATTTAGTTAATTTTCAAAAACAACTTTATACCTCCTTTCTGCCTCTTCCTTCCCATGTAACGTTAGCTGCTATTGGCTGATAAACATTATTAGTATTACTTGCTCGCCTACCGCATCTGTCCCTCTTTTTTTTCCCACTTCTTTATCAACCACATCACAAGAAACCTTCGACGCTCCGCTGCTTGACATTTTGCGATGGGTATGCAGCAATAAAGCCAAACCAATGCGATGGGCTAAAGGCATCTAGACAAGAAGGTCATGCATGTGAGATCAAAGACAAGACTACTAGACAGCAAATTGATATGCACAGTACTACAGGCGGTCTACATGTGAGTTACTGAAGGGATCACCCTAAGTCTTAATCTGTCTCTCTTTTTTTTTTTTTAAATGACTGAAAGATCTGAAGCCCATTCGTCGTTTTCAGTCACTGACTGGAGAATATTCGGTTAATGTGACCCCTGGGCTCAGACGGGGGAAGATGTGAGGCTGACACTGTGAGGTGAAAGCGACAGGTGCATAATAGGTCTGAACAATAAATTGAAAAATCAGTAAGTGTAATATCCAAATTGCGGGAGGAGGAGGATTTGTACTTCTTGTCTGAGTCAGAACTGTCAGATCTGATTGCAAATATATCATTCACATATTTTAAGATTCAGTGTGACTTATACTTTCCGAGGATATTTATCTCCAATGTCAGTCACGAAGAAATGTCCATAAAACTGCTTCTAACGCTGTGTTGTATGTAGATCGAAATGGCTCATTCTAAGGTAATGAAAAATATAACGGTTCATTATGTAAGGTCTTTATACACCACTGAAAACATAGTTATGTATATTATATTGCATTTCTGTCAATAAATCCTCCTCTACACACTAGACCTTTTTAAATGGGAACAAAGTGTTAACAAATACAAGTTGTAGCACACAGCTAATCAATGTGTTCACGTCGTTGCCTTGTCAGATACTTAAATCATTGATTTTCCCAAACATGTAATGTGTCATGATATTTATTGATTCTGCAATATAAAATGACACATACAGTGACTCCTCCTTATTTCTTGTAAGCTGACAATGTCATCATGGTGATAAAATGGTTGACATTACCGCCCGCCTACTGTCCTACCATAATTTCATTTTCTGGGTTTAACTGAAGATTCACACGAGACCAACTTTTGAATGCCTCCTCTCGCCACTCTCAACAGATTTATGTAAAAAATTGTATTTGTACACAGAAAAAAAACACCCCCAAGCTTGTAGCCAGGAGGTCAAAGGTCACCCTGTTTACCTGGAGAGCAAGTCTCAGGCCGACGGGAATCTGTAGGTGGGGCAGCGCCGCGTTGACTCCTGCAGGACGGGAGGCTGTAATTAGGCAGCCTGGCCTACTGGGCCCTGCTCTGACAGCCCGATCCCAGCTGGATGCTAAAAGCAGACCGGCCCAAAATAACTACCCAACACACACAAGCCGGGGTTCAACTGCCTGTCAGTCACAAAATGAACAGATGATTAAAGACACTTGACGGCTTTCCTTTGGGTTTAAACAATATTTTAGTTATTTTGACAGTCATGGGAGCGACTATGTAAAAAACCATGTTGGAGGATTAGTCTCTTGACTTTTTGGTCTGGGTGTGTGTATGTGTGAGAGTGATAATGACGCAGTTATTCAGAGAAATGGCCATTATGACCCCCCTGTTTAGCCTGATCCGTCAGCCTGGTAAATCTGGGCCAGTGAGCTCATCTCACTCGCACCCCATCATCATCCTTGCGCTCTGACCTCACTCTAACTCCCTGAGGAGCGCTTGATTCATGCTCACCAGGTGCACTGGGTGGGGAGGGGTGGTGTGACTTCACTCTTAAGCTGAGAACAAACTAGAAAACTCTCAAGATTAACAGCTGACGTTCACAGATTATTCTCCCAGACAAACGCACACTGTTCAGACTTTAGTTACTAACCTCAAACTGATAAATCCAAATTCTTGTCATAAAAATTCAACAGGTGTGAAGTCTTGACACCTCCAGCTTGTCTGAGGATCAGCCAGAAGGCAGATAGATTATAAACAAAACAAAGTTATAATAAACTCAGTTGACAATAATCGTGCCTGCTGCTGTTCCTGGTTAAAGTCAGACTGTGTTCACACAGACGCAGCGAGATTTGAATGATGAGATTTTGATCTTCCATCCACATTTTTAGCTGAGACCAAAACATTTAAGTGTGTAGGAAAGTAGGTATTCATAGGTGGATGGACAACTGTGTACAGAAACATATTGTTTGTGGGGAGAGCTTTTTCTCAAAGTGCAGCGACAGAACAAACAACGAACAACTGGCGACCACCATCAGCAGCAGCACCACACACACGAGTAATGTCTGACAGAATATACGTACACCAGGATAAACGGCAGTCTTGCGTTCGTCATGGTCGTTTTCCTGTAGCTGTAAATGACGAACAGTGCTCTGTTGACAGTGAAATTACCTTTTAATTAAAGTGTCTGTTTATCACCGGCCTGAAACACTGAATGTGGTTCAGACATTTTGGTTGTTGACAGTGTGTGTGTGGCTGCTCATACGTCCAAACACACACACAAATCTTCTGGTATGTCAGAGCGCTCTCCGGGTGGCGTGGAGCTGTGGCTGTCAATCACTGAGCCAGCCAATCAGAGCACGGCTGAATTAGTGTGTTCTGTTATGTAATCCTTCTCCCAGACGTCCCAGTTCACTCCCCTGCCTCTCTCTTTCGGCCGTGGTTTCCCCGTCGTCATGGTGACCTTCACTAGAAGAAGTCTCGACCCCCAGTTCGCCTCAGAATCCCCCTTGTTGCCATGGGCACCTGGCGGCAAGCGTGTGTGTGTGTGTGTGTGTGTGTGTGTGTGTGTATAAATAACTCTCAACCTCCGGCCTTCGTCAGTGTTGGGTTTCAGGAGCAGCTGCTCACAGATGGACAGAAAGACAGACAGGTGGCTGAACAGCGAGACAGGTGTTGTCAGTCAGACGGGAGGTCCTTGCAGGTTGATGGAGGTTTTGGTGTAAAAGAGTCTGTGTCTCTATGGTGTTGAAGGACATCACACAGAGAGACATTTGTCCTCTAAAGCCTGATTTATACACATATAGCATTTATACTTGTGCGTTGGTGTCTGCGCGTAATAGCATCCACTGTGTTGGCTTTTGCTAATCTTACGGTTTAGCCCTCCACTAGCTTGAATAAGAGTAAAATGATAATCGTACGGCTCTTTTAGACTTTTCAAATGTTGGCGCGAATGGATCACATTCTGATTTTCACATGGGTTGTGACGCTGACTTATCCGTCCTGTCCACATCAACGTCAGTGGACACAGAAGCTGTGGTAGAGGGTTGGCCTGTAACATCGGCTATATAAAAGAAGTGGACATAGCAACTAGCGATGAAATGGTATGAAAATTTCATATCATGATTAAAGTGACCAAAATGATCGCGGTTATCAGTATTATTGTAAAAATGTGCCGAAAAAGACTAAAGAGGTGGTATTATGCTTTTTGCCTTTTTCCCTCTCCTGAAAAAAATGTCTTTAGAAGACAGTGATGGTAACTGCAATGAGCCCAACAAGAGTCTGTAGCAGGAAAACATGTAGCGTTTTTACAAGAGCAACCAACACTGAGAGCTTCACTTTACAAGCTGTTAGCAAGACCGAGAGACAAAGCCGAAAGTTAACTCACTCTATGTTCACTATAAGGTCATTTTTATGATAGCGCGGTAACTGAACTGATAACCGTGGTTTTTCGTTAAACCGGTCATCTTTTCATCCCCAATAGCAACTGTGAGGTCATCCTTTGGTTTGTGGACTACCGTTGTAAAGCTGTCAGCCTGCCATATCCGTTCTGCACATGCGCAAAAGTGGTTCTGTCAGTCAAAGAAGGTTACAGCAAATTCAAAATGACCCAACTAAATCTTTCAAATCAAGATAAAATGTTTTTTAATCACTGGAGATTATTATTATATACTTAAGATATGAAAAACCTTATTCAACAGTACATATTTAATTTCTAATAATGACAATCTAACAAAGTAGCAACACAAAGGAGGCTAACCCTAGCTGCTAGCACATCGGCCCAGCTGTAGGGTTAGCCAGTCGACATGCATACAATCGCTGACCTAGGTTTAGGCACACTTCACCGGTATGGTTAGGGTAAGGGGCTCAAATCAAATCAAACAGCTTTTCTGATCGCGTCAGTCAAATGACGCCCACTTTGGCACATGTGCAGATATGGATCCGGCAGACAGCACAGATTAGGTACCTACAGAAGCCTCAAATTTGGCATTTTGGCCGTCGCCATCTTGGCTTTTTGGAACCAGACACTGGACGTGACAATATTTGGACGAGAAGGTGGCGCTAGCTAGCTTGGTTAGCAAGGTGCATCTGTAATTCACGTCAACTGTGATATTAAGTGGGAAGCTAATTTGGACTAGCGACAAACAGGCTTAAAACGAAACGTAATTAACAGAAATAACAACAGACTCCTAAAAAAGCTTTTTTTAACGGTGCTGATTAACTTTTACACAGAGCAGCGGATACGAGTTGCCTTCAGCCTGATTGACAAGGCACCATGGTAGCAACTTGTCAGTCACAAGCTGGCCACACCCTAAAGCGTCCCCTTCTTTATGATCTATTTTCCTCTAAATGGGACCATAATTTACTAAATGAACATCATGTTGTGTTGAAGAAGATTTGAAACTAGCGACTGAGACCATGAACTCATTAGGAACATGTTTACTGAGGGAATCAATCGGCTGAGAGTCATTTTGTAGTGTAGCCCCCCCCCCGCTGACCTTTAGAAAGAATGCAGGTTTAAAGCACTTCAGCACTGGTTTCACTTTTCAGACCCAGTGGTCCACTAACAATTATTTTCATTATCGGTTATTAGTGTATTAACAGTTTAGGCAATGACGCATCAGAAATACCCATTACAACTTTGCAGGGCTGAAGGTGACGTCTTCAAACTTCCAAGTCATCTCATTAAGAGGCTGAAATCTGTGAATATTTAGCATTCTTTGCCGTTTTTGCTTGAAAACAATTAACAGACTGTCAGTAAAAGAATCTGCAGCACAGTCTGTCTATGAATTAATCAATTTATCAGCTGTTTCACACTCACTAGTTAGGAGCAGTCAACTATTCTCCTGTCGATGAAAGAAATATGATGAAGTTATTGTTTTTGGCAAATGTTTTTTGTAATGTGTCGCAGTTTTTTATGGATGTAAAATATTTTTTGAGGCGTCCTGGCGGTCTCGGTGTTTGGGGTGCTGACCATGAGCTTCAGCACTCCTGGTTCAGGTCTTTTACAGTCACCCAACTGCTGTCATCTACAAAATAAACAATACATACATACATTTATTCATTTAGCGTACGCTTTTGTCCAAAGCAACTTACAATTGCTTTATATATCAGAGGTCGCACGCCTCTGGAGCAACTAGGGGTTAAGTGGTCTTGCTCGGGGACACATTGGTGTCTCACAGTGGATTCAAACCCTGATCTCTCACACCAAAGGCATAAAATACTTGATAGAACTCACTGTTTCTCTAAATGGGCAAACAACTTTCAGTAAACACCAGAGACATTTAAAAAGCTGAACTAATCAGACGTTTGGGCGATTAAATAGGGGGGGAAATATACTTTTAGCCAGAACTTCCAGATTCTGTTTGGCCCTACGACATAACCTTGCTCAACGGTATACATATAAGGTTAAATCCATATTTCTAGTCAGTGAATTCAGCCTAAATCTAACATCATTAGATTTAGGTTTCTGGAGTCTTGTCTCATGATTGGACAGTTGGTTGGAGAGGACCCTGGCGTTGTTTGTTCAGCGCTTCTCTAACCGAAATCCTTTGTGCAACAGTTGTTGCTATACAACTAGGCTATACAGTACGTTTATCGACGAGTACTAGTTATACTAATGTCGTTGCTCACTTATAAACATTGTGGATTGTATGTGTTCTGTACGGATTCCGACGACTTCAGCGGATGTCTACTTACCCGTATCTATTCATCACTGCCTGCCATCGAGAGACTTTCACCTGAAGTCACTGCTGATGTTCGTGAGGTCTCTGCCCAAAGTCCCTGCTGTTTGCTTACTGTGTCTGATGGCTCTCTTCTGTGCATCACGGGCATTGCTAACGGCTAACAGACCACTCTCCACGACTGGCATGACGTTGAAGTATTCTGTCACCCAATTGAAGAAATTCAACAACCACTCCATCGTGCATTTCGGTCATTAAACAACTTGGACTCCTTCGCCGGCCCCGTTACATTCACAAAAGGTGGGGCCGAAAGTTTGTTTTCTCCTGGTCCGATCACAACATCCTATCCCTCTGGTGTGGCGCACGCCCCGTCGCATCTCCAACACGTCATCAGGGCGCTGCCGCTCCTAGGACTAGTAACGTTGGAGTTTCCACGGCAACACTACGCACTGACCGGGATGGAAAACGTGGAGTGGATTTCAGTCTACTCCGGCCAATACAGAGACCCGCTGCTCCATCTACCATCAAGATTGAACTGTTTAATACACAATCCATCACAAAACAATCTTGCCTCATACATGACCATATTCTGGATAAGTGTTTGGATTTGATGTGCCTTACAGAAACCTGGCACCAACCAGATGTTTTTTCTGTCTTAAATGAGACCTGTCCTCCTGGCTACTGCTACCTACAGAAACTCATCGACTGTTTTAATCTGTCACAACTTGTCGATGTCCCCACTCACACCAGGGGACGCACACTCGACCTGGTCATTACAAACTCATCTCAGCAATCTTCTGGTGTATGATCTAGGTGTTTCCGACCACAAGGCCATTTCCATGAAGATGTCTTCACCGTTCTACCTCATCAAGCGCAAACGAGAAGTACACTTAATCTACTCTCTCTAGCTAGTCTGTACTCTGGTCCATAGCAATCCTTGGGTCCACTGAAACTCCAAAAACCCTCTACACTCTCTCTACACTACAGAGAAACCAGGACATGTCTGTCGGCAGGCCACTTTGATCCAGTTATACTCTGGACCCACCTGTGCGTTTACAGGTGGACAGAGGTTCCTGCAAATCACTCGGGTGCGAGATTTAAGACCGCTTCCTTCACTCTGTTCAATCTCACTCTCATTATCTTTTCACTCAATTACCTACTCATTTCCCACCGTGTAAATATTTAATTAAAAGTAATGGTAAAAAGAAAAGTCTTCAGTCTTAATTTAGCCACTTTTAAGTCCCTTCTGAAAACATACTTTTATAGGAGAGCCTTTCCCCGTCTTATTTGACTTTATTTCATCCCTTTTATTTTATTCTATTTTACTAATTTTTTATTTATCTTAAATGTGTATTTTAGTCTTCTCAATGTTTTCAAGCTTTTATCTTGTGTTTTTGTATTATTGTCTTTACACTTGTTAAAGCACTTTGTTACTTGTTTTTGAAAAGTGCTCTACAAATAAAGATTATTATTATTATTCATTTAAAAGAACTGACCGTTTCAGCAGACCTGCAGTTATCTGGGAGTTTGTTCCAGATATACGGAGCATAATAACTGAACGCTGCTTCTCCAGGTTCAGTTTTGACTCTGGGGACAGAAAGCAGACCTGGTCCCAGATGACCTGAGAGGTCTGGATGGTTCATAACGAAGCAGAAGATCAGAAATGTATTTTGGCCCTAAACCATTTAGTGCTTTATAAACTAACAGCAGGATTTTGAAACCAATTCTTTGACATACAGGAAGCCAATGTAAAGACCTCAGAACTGGAGTGATCTACCTTTTTGGTCTTAGTGAGGACTCGAGCAGCAGCGTTCTTAATCAGCTGCAGCTGTCTGATGGATTTCTTAGGGAGCCCTGTAAGGACACTGTTACAGTAGTCGGGTCGACTGAAGATAAATGCATGGATAAGCTTTTCCAGGTCCTGCTGATACATAAGTCCTTTAATCTGTGATATATTCTTCAGGTGATGGTATGCTGACTTTGTAATTGTCTTAAGGTGGCATCTGGGCGTGCCATCGAGCGGAGATACAAAGCCACAAAAGGACTACTCAAAGTCACTTATAGAGGTGCTGTCACAGTTCTACTCAAACATCATCAGAAACAGTCCCGGAAACTCCAACCCGCTGTTCTCCACCATAAATCATCTTCTCAAACCACAAACCCCCTCACTCACAGAAACTACAGAAGAGCACTGTAATAATTTCCTGGCCTTTTTCAAAACAAAAATAGACTCCGTCCACTCCTCCTTTACTGGATGCTCAACACTACCCACCCCAACTGTCCACTCACAGCTTGCAATCTCCCAGCCCCCACACTGCTTTCCAGAAATCTCCCAGCAAGAGGTTGAGAAGATCATCAAAAGGATGAAACCCACCACCTGTGCCCTCGACCCCTTTCCTACAGCTCTAGTCAAAGCAAACAACCCTGCCCTAAGCCCTCTGATTACCACTGTAATAAACCACTCCCTCCAGTCTGGAAATGCTCCATCTGCCCTTAAAACTGCCATAATCAGACCACTTCTGAAAAAACCCAACCTTTATCCAGATGCACTTACAAATTACAGGTCCATTTCCAATCTCCCATTCCTCTCCAAAGTACTGGAAAAAGTTGTTTTCCCCATCTCCAGGACCATCTCAAACAAAACAACCTTTTTGAAAAATTTCAATCTGGTTTCCGCACAGAAACAGCCCTGGTTAGAGTCACAAACGACCTACGACTGACAGCTGATCCTGGCTCACCTTCCTTCCTCATACTCCTCGATCTGTCTGCTGCTTTTGACACCGTGGATCATGGCATACTTCTCAACCAGCTACACCAAAGCACTTGACCCACTGACACTGCTCTGAACTGGTTTACATCGTACCTCACTGACAGAACAGAGTACCTTTCACTTGGAAGCGCAAGGTCCCTTCAACACACAGTCACCTGCGGAGTCCCCCAGGGTCAGTTCTTGTTATGTTGATGACGCACAACTGTACATGAAATCTGACCCACACCCCACTGCAGCTTCACCAACATCATCCTCATCGTCTTTAACACTCACCGCCTGTCTGGAGGAGATAAAGGTGTGGATGAAACGCAACTTCCACCAGTTGAACGGCTCCAAAACTGAGGCAGTTCTTGTTGGCACATCACATCAAGTCCAGTTGTCCTCCATAACCGGTATAACTATCTGTGGTCAAGACATTATTAGAAGAAGAAGAAGAATCTTTATTTGTAGAGCACTTTTCAAAAACAAGTTACAAAGTGCTTTAACAAGTGTAAAGACAATAATACCCAAGAGACAATAATACAAAAACAATACAAGATAAAAGCAAGAAAACATTGAAAAGACTAAAATACAGATAAATATAAAATAAGTAAAATAGAATAAAATAAAGTCATAAGATCGGGAAAGGCTCTCCTATAAAAGTATGTTTTAAGAAGGGACTTAAAGGAGTTCACTGACTCAGCCGGGCAGGCTGTTCCAGAGCCTCGGGGCCCTGACAGCAAAACGCTCTGTCCCCTTTAGTTTTCAGTCGAGACTCTGGAACAGACAGCAGACCTCTGCCCGAGGATCTCAAGGTACGTGCTGGTAGGTGTATGGGACTAAAAGGTCAGAAATATAACGAGGCGAGAGGCCATGAAGAGCTTTAAAAGTGATCAATAGAATTTTAAAGTCAATTCTAAAACATACTGGGAGCCAGTGTAATGAAGCTAAAATAGGAGTAATGTGGTCATATTCACATAGTCCCATTCCCCTCTCAACAACAGTCACCAATCTTGGTGTAAGATTTGATCCACAACTCACCTCTGAAGCCCATATTAAAAACCTCTGCAAGATCTCCTTGTATCATATCAGAAATATTGCAAAACTCCGTTCTACACTCACCTTAGCTGATGCTGAAAAACTGGTCCACGCCTTTGTCTCCTCCAGACTGGATTACTGTAACGCGCTTCTCATCGGGATCCCTAACAAGAGTCTGCAGAAACTGCAGTATGTTCAGAACAGTGCTGCAAGGATCCTGATGAGAGTGCGAAAGAACGACCACATCACACCCATTCTCCATTAACTTCACTGGTTTCTGTTTCTGCTAGACTTGAATACAGTGTCTCACTTCAGTGCATCCCCCCCCCCTCCCTAGTTTTTTAAATCTTTGAATATGAGAAGACTGATGAAGAAACTTTATAGATGAATAATATAGCAGTATTTAATTAGCCTGTTCATCAGTCAGAAGCGCCAACGGTTTTCACTTTACAATGTTAATTGTTATATAATAATTATTTTTACTCCCATCTGTTCTTATGGTGAAGGTCTATTCCTGAGATCTTAAGGATAAATTTGGTTTTCTTCTCAGCTCCTCTGAAATCTCACACAGGAAGAAGTGATGGATTTTAAATCCTAATTCACAGTTGAATGGCACTTCATCCTTGAGGCTGGATTAAGAAGCATCAGTGAAATACCCTAATTCTCGCTGGCTGATTTTCTTTTCTTGATTTTAAAGTTGCCAAATGCAGACGCTTGTGAAAAATGTTTATACAAGAACATGAGAGGAAGGCCGAGTCAGGTGTGGGAGGGATTCATGTTAACGTCTTATCATCTACTGTACAGTCACTCATTAACAAACTCCCACTCAGCTTTAACAGAAGTCTTTATTTGCTGACTTTTGGTGTGATCACTACATGTCTGAGCCAGCTGTTATATACTGTAATTTAAAGCGTAACAAAAATCAGTGCCACTTTACATGTTCTGCAAATAATGTATTTTATTATCTTGTAATTTGCCTGTATTTACATGTTGGTGAATATGCAACCAAAACAAAGTGATAGCCTGTCTGCACTTTAACTGTGCACACAGACGACTATCCTAGGTCACTGTTTATATGAAGTTTATATGAAGGCTGTGAGGATTTTTACTACGATGTATTGATATTTATCTGCAGTGGACTAGAAAAGTCTGCGACGTCTGCGTGTTCTGAATTTAACTGAGTCACGACTTGAATTTTGATGCAAATTCAGTGGGTTAGATTTATAACTGAGCAGAAATAAATCCCCTAATCATCATATTCAGTGTGGTGGATGACAACATGGCTGAACCATCTCTCTCTGTCTCTGTGTCCAGGCGAGGATAGCGTTCCTCCAGGGGGAAAGGAAAGGTCAGGAGAACCTGAAGAACGACCTGGTTAGAAGAATAAAAATGTTAGAATACGCTTTAAAACAAGAAAGGTAAGAAACAGGTTTTTAAAACTGATGCTGATTCTTTTTGTTCTCAGGAGTCATTACATTACTCAGATAAACAAGATTAAAGGAATTTAATGTGTAAAGTTATGTTGTCATGGATTAGAAATGCAGTTGGGAACAAACACTTATATCAGTTCAGTTGTGGTGCGTTTAGCTGCTGATGGGAAAACCTGGAGGTGTGCATTAAGTCTGCAAACATTCACCATCTGTTAATCTGTTTTTAATTAACTACACATTTAGTCTAAAATTCCCCCAGGTATTAATTTGATAATGACGTGTGAGATCATTGTTTTCATTTTTACATTTCTGAAGTTGTAATTAGCAAATCTTCCCCCTTTTTTCACAACAGCAATTAAGTAGTTATCAAAATTGCGATCCACTTAAATATTCTTCTTTTTAATGAGTTGATTAATGGAGAAATAATAGTGTTTGTGAGCAGTGTTATTAAATAATGTAACCTGGAGCACAAACAAGAAGGAAACATGGGCACAAAGGATGATGGGAATTTTATCACGAGGGAAATGGTCAGCAGTAATGAGATGCATACAGGATGTGTAGTATGTGAACACGTTCCACTCATGAACAGGAAACCCATAAAACTTGAATCCCATCAGGAGATAATTGCAGAAGAGAAGTCTGAGACTGTGATCAGCTTAAAAAAGTTTTATAATAAAAAAAGATGTAGAAGAGACCTTTTACGTGAATCATCCACCTGTAGAAACATCTGTGATGCATTTCTGATTTTGAAGAACCTTATTTTATCATTTAAAAATAAAGTGAATTTTATTTTTACAGCCCAATATCACAAATCACAAATTGCCTTTAGGGGCTTTACAGTCTGTACAGCAGACGACGCCCTCTGTCCTCAGAGCCTCGAATCAGATCAGGATAAAACCTTTTAGCAGTGAAAAGAAATGTTACAAAGTTCTGGAAGAGCAGCAGAGGAGAGTTGCCTCTCCCATATGGACAGACAGGAAGTAGATGTGTGTACAGAATAGACCAACATATTAAAATTACAGTATTGCATTTCTTATTCAAGGTGAAAAAGCATCAGTAATAATGTTAATTACCTATTAAAAATTTTAAAATGTGTAAGAAAAAGCTGAAACTGCCTGAATGAATAAATAAAGTAGTTGTTTCACTGATTTTTTTTTTTTTTTTTTTCTCTTTCATTTTCTTGTTGATCAAACATCTCTTCTTTTGTTTCTTCCTCAGAGCAAAATATCACAAGTTAAAATACGGAACAGAGTTAAACCAAGGGGAGATGAAGATGCCAAGCTTTGAATCAGGTATGCGATGGAAGAACAACATTGTTGTCTGTCCCAGACCAGGTTCCTGCAGGTTCCTGTGTTAACCTGCAGTCTGAGGTTACATCTGTACTATTACGTTTTTGTTTTAAAACGAAAAAACGATCTCCATCCACACCAGAGTTTTAGCTGTGTATCTGTTCTGTTTATATTAAAGGTTCAGTGTGTAAGTTCTAGTGACATCTAGTGGTGAGGGTTGCGAATTCACCCCCCCTCCCCTACCCAAGCGAGCAGTATAGCTACGGTGCCTGAGACAGGACAAAGATGTCATATATGAGCTAAAAGAGATTGCTAGTCAAGAAATTAGGTTTCTTTTTAGATAGATTAAGAAATTATATAAATTATGTAAAACCAAATGTTTTTTTGAATATTATTGTTAATTTTTCATTAATAAACAACAGTCACATGAAGAAATGAAGTGCTGCATGATGTCGCACACTCCTGTAATACATTATTTTACATCTTGGGAGGGTTGGCTCATCTGGACTAACATATGAAAATGAAGAAATTCTCAAACTATCACATCTAGTGCATCAAGTATGACCACTGACAGATATCAGGACAATGTAAGCCTCACGTTTTCTGCACCACAGTCCATTATAAACCACATAATACATGAAGTTTACAAAGGCATTGGCTGGTGAGGATCAAGGCTCCTCTGGCTTTGCTTAATTAGATAAGCAATCTGCAAATATTACCAAAATGTTTATTTAAATTTTTTAAACAACAGAAACACTGCCATAATTTCAGCTTGTGGTAAAACGGTGTAAAGTTTTAATGGGCATTTAGCATGTGAAAGTACAAATTACATATTTGTGTGCGCAGTGGGAAGCAATATCCAATAACATAATATTCGTGATCTGTTTGTCTCAGGAAGGTAACAGCACATTTCTGTCCTCGTAACCAAGCCATAATAGAGCGCTGGAAAATAACTACATGAAATTACAATCCAACTACATATTTTTTCTATCAGCTCAGTAAAAGTTTAGCTGGCTGATCTGAGCTTCGATGCTGGAAGCTGCTGTTTTATTGCCAATTAGCGATCAGATGATTCTCCCAAAGATAACATACAAAGCCAGAGAGAGAGAGAGAGAGAGAGAGAGAGAGAGAGAGAAACTACATGAAATTAATCCATCTAACATAACGCCACAAGCCAAAGCACAGCGCTGGAGAATAAACCAATCCAACTAACAATACATTTTTTTCTACCAGTCAGTAAAAGTTTAGCTGGCTGATGCTTCCATGCTCTAAGCTAACGTTACGGTTTTATTGCCAGTTAACATTACTGATCAGCTGATTGTCTCGCTAAGTAACCGGCCAAGCCAAACCACAGGCTGGAGAATAAGTAACTGTTAGGTGCCATGAAATTAATCCATATTTCACACCACTGACAGGGGAAACATGGCTCAGCCAGCTTCTAGCTAAAGCTCTCAAACAACAGTTTGCATTTGCATCGCTAAAGTATGACAAACTTAAGTTATTTACCTGGTAGAAACATGACTACAAAATACAGCGACCTCCACAGCAAGGGGTTATGTAGATATAAATGTCTCATTCTAAGGTAATAAAAACATAATGGTTCATTATGTGAGGTCTTTATACACCACTGAAAACATAGTTATGGATCTTATATTGCATTTCTGTCAATAGAGCCTCAGAAATATTAGACACTGAACTTTTAAAACAACTGAAAATGTACATCTAGTGGCCGTTCACGTACACTGGGCATGTGTGTGCTGGTGTAAACGGGAAGCAGATTGCCTACTCCACCGTTGCAGAAGATTTGTCAAAAGAAGAAAGTGCTACTACAGATGGAGAACCACACCAGATTTGTTTTATTTCTTTTTTTTTTTTGCATGGACCGACAACGAGGTGGAACTTTTTCTGAAAGTAACATTGGAGTACAAAGCAGCTGTGGTGTCAGAAAACAGACTGGGAGCAAAGTAAATACAGCAACATGCGCAGTACAAGTGAATAAATGTTATTTGCACAGTACACAATATTTTAATTTAAAAAAACGGTCAGTAGCATTGTGTTTCTGCTTTGCATTACTGATAAGAGCCAGTCAGAAAGCCAAACATGAGCATCTGCGTCATTGTTTTTAAAGTCCTCCTTTTTCGCTGGAGTTTTAAAATGTCTCCGATTTACATCTTCGGATTCACAGTTTTAGTCTGGACGGAAGGAGCAAATGTTCTGTATTTTAAAATGAAAACGTAGTAGTGTGGATGTAGCCTGACTCTGTGAAGCTTTTCATATCAGAATTAAACTCTCATATTTCTTCTCTTCCTAAATCTCTCCTCCTTAGCTTTACATCCTGTTTTCACCATCTCTTCTTTTCTCCCCAGTGTCTAAAATAAAGATGCACTTTATTGATCTCACAGCATTCGTGCTGATCAGGGTCTACTCTGAAGCGGTCTTACGCACCGGTCTTCTTTTTAGGCTTCTACAAACTGTAATGAATTTTCTCTAGAAGGTTTATACAATTTGAAGTTACTGTTTTTTTTCACAGTGGGATTTTACAGTGAGGAACATTTTAACACAGAACGGAGACTTCACACTTCGTCAGTCGGGTTAGAAGGGAATTCACGTCAAACAAAAATCTGAAGGTGTGAAGGTGCCCAGCAGCTGGTGCTGTATCTCTCAGCATTTCCTCATTGTGTGTTCTGTGTGTGTTTGTCCTTTAGACACCAAAGACTCAGAGGTCTCTGCTGTTCCTGCCAACAGTCAGCTCACCTGGAAACAAGGAAGACAACTACTCAGACAGTAAGAGCAACCACAGTGGTTCTGCTGCTAGCAGGTATCACCTGGATTTAGAGAATGCTAAATCTCACTTTAAGATCTTTTGTACACGTTCAGAAAACAGTTAGTTTGTCCTCACAGAATCTGAAGGACAACAAACACAGTGGATGCTCCAGATAAGATGGATATCCAGTTGACTATGATATAAAACTATGTTTGTGTGTGTGTCCAGGTACCTGCAGGAAGTAGGATACACAGACACCATCCTGGACGTTCGTACTCAGAGGGTTCGCTCTCTGCTTGGCCTGTCAGGCTCTGAGCAGAACGGATCTGTGGAGAACAAGAACCTGCAGCACCTGATCAACGGGACGGAGCGCCGCAAGGACAGCAAGAGGTACAAAAACACATCTGTATCTTATTGGCATAATGCATTCCCTAGACCAGGGGTCGGCAAATAAGTCTGGCATCGGGTAATTAGATGACGGGCCAGAACATTGTCACTTGACCGTTTACCGTTTGTGCAATTAGCTCAGTTGGTAGTGCACAGGACTCCTGTCCGCAGTCTGTCTATTGCCGACCACTGCCCTAGACCCTAACCTTCACCATCACAACTGCATGCCTAACCTTAACCCTTACCAAGCTCCTAACCTTAATCTAAATGTAACCTGAACCCTAAAACCAAGACTAAACCTTCAAAAAGCAGTTTCTACCCGTGGGGACCCATTCAGGTTAAGGAATATAAAAACATGAAAAACACACACACACTCAGAGTGGTTATACCTTTTGTGTGTGTGTCCAGGAGTCCAGGTGATGTTCTGGAGACTTTTAACTTCCTGGAGAATGCAGAGGACAGCGACGAAGAAGAGGATGAGGAGGGAGACCTGATGGACGACATCAGCGCTGACAAACACCACCGAGCCAAGAAACACAAGACAAAGGTAAATTAATGTTTCCAAAAATTTACATGTTAATAGATTATATTTATCTATTAAGAAAATACAAAGTGAGTGGCAGAAGAAAAGTCAAATTTAAAATTTGGTGTGACCAGCATCAATTTATCAAGAGAGACCTGAGTACAGCAGATATAAACACAAGAACAGACATTCAGCATCAAAGACAGACATCAGTACATAGACATTTTCTCTATTTAGCATCTGCATTTGATGTTTCTCCTCTTTTATTCTGCTTCTTTCTTTAGTCTGGCCCTCCTATTGAATATCTCTACTTTATTTCCTCGGTTGTGCCTTTCCATTTTCCTGTCCTTTCCTTTCTTCCTTCCTTCCTTCACTCTGTCTTTTTGGTTGTCTGTCACACACATCTTTTCTTCATTCCTCCCCTCTGCTTTTTCTGTCGTCCTTCTCCACCACCCCTCCTTCCTCCTTTCATCCTTTCTTCTTCTTTCCTTCCATCTCTTGTCTCCTTTCCTTGATGGTTTGTCATCTCCTCCTCCAGGTGGGGAACGAGGGCTTGGCGTCGGAGGACGACGCCGACACTGAGGAGGCTCTGAAGGAGTTTGATTTCCTGGTGACGGCGGAGGACGGAGAGGGAGCAGGCGAGGCTCGGAGCTCCGGAGACGGGACCGAGTGGGGTGAGTTGTTAAGTTCGGTTGAAAACAACTCACTCAGAAATGGAAAAAACAAAAGCGTCTCTTTACGCTTTATATATCTCTCAGCCAATGTCTTTTGACAGAAGAGCTAAAAATATTTCATTTACTATCAAATTAAAAGCAAAGAATCCTCGCAATTAAGAGGCTGGAAACAGACAATGTTTTTATTTTGCTTTCTCAAATGAATTAAATATCAAAATAGTTAGTTGATCTTTTATCTCTATCGTCTAATCAGCAAATCGGCGATTTCTCTTGGCTTTAGCTTTAACTGAAAGGTGAAATGTGTTAAATTAAAGTTCACTTCTCTCTCTATAGCGGAGCCTCTACCGTTTCCTCCCGGAGGTGGGAAGTCCTTCCTGTTGGGGGGGTCGGACGACGTGTTGGAGAGCGTCCTGGGTTTGGGCGACCTCGCTGACCTCACAGTCACCAACGACGAATCAGACTACAGCTACGACGTAAGACGCAAACAAAACCACAGCTGTTTAGTATACAGACGTTCATTGATACATTTAATCACACGATCGATCATCTGTGTATCTCAGCTGCCGTCCAATAAGGAGTCTTCGTTCAGGAAGACGTGGAACCCGAAATACACACTGCGGAGCCACTTCGACGGCGTCCGAGCGCTGGCCTTCCACCCTGTCGAGCCGTGTCTGGTCACCGTGTCTGAGGACCACACCCTCAAACTGTGGAACCTCACCAAGACCGTCCCTGCCAAAAAGTACGTTTACACACAAACCCGTACCTGAAACTGAACCAGCATTCTGATCAGCAGGTGTTATTGTAGCTGCAGTGGAACCACATCTGCACCAGCAGTTGGTCGACCTTGACCTGAATTTGGACCTCCACCTGAAGACCCGATGAAACAACCTCTTTACTGCTTTATTGTGATGCATTTTGTACGGCGCACAAAATCCACAGTTTTGTATGTATGAGCAGGAAACACCTCAGGGACAAATGTAATGACTGAACGAACATTAGCGTGCGCGAAAGATCTAAAGGTATTCAGGCACCTCAGGCTATGCGTCACAGACAGCTGTCCTGCTACCAAAGTTTTACGGGAGGATTTTTGACGTCAGAATTCAAAGTTGAATTATTGTTAATTATTTGGTTCACAGGACAAACCCAAACTAAAGAAAGTCGAATACCAAACAGAACTGTTTGGGATGAATACATGTACTATTACTCCCCTGGTATTTAAAACTGAATGTTGAAGTGGGCCATAAGTCATTGGAAGGATTCCGAACTGTAAACCAATAAAAGACCACTTAAGGAAAGAGACATTTACATTTAAAAGGTGAGGTGGAGGTGCGGAGACACTTTGATTTCTTATGCCCCATCCACGCTACTGCGATTTGCTACGTTTGCACCTCCCATCCAGACTAAAACAGTGAAAACAAAGACCTAAAACAGAGAAGTTTGAAAACGCTACCGACCCCGTTTTTTCTGAAACTCAAGAGAGCATTTTAGTGAAGACGGGCAAAAACGGAGGAATTTAGAAACGATGACGCAGCTGCTCACGCTCGGCTCTCTGAGTGGGTCTTATAAGTCATGCAAAGCAGAAATACGAGTCTTTGACTTGGTATTTTTATTAAAAATATTTTGTACTGTCACAAATAACACTTATCTGCCTACACTTGTACTGTGCATGTCGCCGTTTACTTAAACCAAATCTTCTGTAAATACTGAAGAAACCATCTGCTTCATGTTTACACCGGCACATGCGTGCCCAGTGTACCTGAATGGCCACTAGATGTGCGTTTTCAGCTGTTTTAATGTAGACGGCGATCACCTCTGACACACAGCTAAAACACTGGTGTGGACGGAGGTCGTATTTCTTTTAATTCTCCGTTTTTAAACTAAAACAGAGTAGTGTAGATGGGGCAGAATATAGGCATTACTAAGTAGTTTATCAGTCTATACTTAAGGCTGCATATACTGTTTGTCATAAAGAGTATTTCCTTCACTTGGTCTAACTCTTGTTTGTGGATTCTCTCCGCTTCAGAGGAAAATCCCCTCTTCCCAGACCTGACAGATCCTTTAGCATTTGCATCTCATTTCCCCCTCAACGCAGCATTTCTGACACTATTCAGCCGAACTTCAAATACAGACGCGTCTGTGTCCTACACATAATCCCTGCAAAAACTCCCCTCAGGATTTACTGCAGTACGGTACATCATAACAGAGCTCCGCTTTCAGGACAAACAGTCTTTTGAGCTTTTCAAACGTCAGCTACTGAGGGGTAGCAACAGCTTCAGTGATGAAGAAAGATGCTTCATGATGATGTGTTCAATAACTGGATGTTTTGTTCTGTATTTTTCTTTTCCAGAAGTGCCTCTTTTGATGTGGAACCCGTCTACACATTCAGAGCCCATGTGTACGTATTTAAACACACACACACACACACACAGTTAATGTAATTTAATAGTAAGTTCATTAGTATTCATTCAGGGTGATTAAAGGCCTGCTCTTGTAACCCCCCCCCCAGTGGTCCAGTTTTGTCGTTGACGATGACGTCCAGCGGTGAACAGTGTTTCAGTGGAGGCATCGACTCGACCATCCAATGGTGGAACATCCCCAGCTCTAATGTCGACCCCTACGATACCTACGGTACACACACACATTTGTAGTTCTGTTCTTGTTCGTATCCTCAGTGGAATAATAACTATAACTGTAACCATAAAACCAAGTCTGAACTCTTTAAAACACGTGTCAAACTCAAGGCCCGTATCCGGCCCGCCACGTCACTTTATGTGGCCCGCAAAAGCTTTAAACATTCATGATTGTCCTAAAATGAAAGTCTATGCTGCCGTAAACGACATCTTTTGTGACCCAAGAAGTGACGACATCCCGCCACTAGATTGCGATGTTTCCATACCCACTACTACAAGTTTTCCAACAAGTGAAGATGAGAATTGTATACAAACAATCCCTAAATGTCCAAGACGAGAATTGATGCAGAAGGAAAGCAGTTTCATGAATGGTGGGAAAGTGAATACATGTTTGTGCTTCAAGGAGAAAAACCGGTAGGCTAGGGCTTTGTCTTTTATCAGTGATGAAGGATCAACGTTAGTTAAGGCTCAGTTAAGGCCGTTCACACTACACAACTTGCCGTCTTGTGACGGTGTGGTGGCGTTCACACTACGTGACTGATCGGTGACAGGGGGTCACACACTACACGAACTGACGACGACTCTATCACCCGATGCTGTTCTCCAAACCACATTTGTCAAGAAAACACACGTGAAATGTGAAACTGGAAATGACGCGTACCTACAGACAAAACAGCTGTTGTTTGTTATTATAAAGATAGCAATTATAAAGGCTAAGAATATGGGTGAAAGAATGGATTAGCACACGCAGGTAGCAGGGATCATCTGAGCCACAGAGAGAGCAGGAGGGGAGTAAAATGCGTTTTGTGGTGAAAAAGTAGCTGCCTGCTCTCATTGGCTGGATGTGGATGTCGAGTCGGCCGACTTCTCCACATATTTGGCATGCTTGTTATCTGGCAGGAGTAGTTACGTTTATACAGTCTTACAGTTGCAACTGGCCCTTTGAGGTTAACCGTAATGCTTATGTGGCCCTTGATGAAAATGAGTTTGACACCCCTGCTTTAAAACGACCTCGAAAGAAGAAGGAACACACAAAAACATTCAGAAATATCCTCACTATCTTTAAGGGGGCTTTCTCACCTACCTCGTTTCAGAATGTTCCGAACCAAAATTACATGGGTGTGAAACCCCTCCCTGGACCAAACAGGCGAAATTTGGTCTGACAAAAAGAGGTAGTCTCAGTCTGGATCAAACTGAACCATTTGTTCGGTTCATTTCTAGTATTTTTCACACTTTTTCCAGTGGTTCCTGTATAAACCCGGAAACAAACAAATGCACGGAGGAATGTATTGAAATAAGGACAAATTGTAAATTGCCCGTGACATCTCTGAAAATCTCCCCAAACGGAGGTGCGAGGGCTCAAAGGACTGCTTGCTGTCTTCTCTCCTTTATGACGTGAATTTGAACTAGCCTCAAGAATAGTTGATGCTGCAGGTAGTAATGTCATAATAACAATATAGATATGCATCTGTTCATTCCTCATTCATTTAATCTTGTCAAAGCTACCTGTGGAAATGACAACAAGCTCACGTCAGACGCACGTCTGTTTACAAACCGAGCAATGTCAAGTATGAAGAGACGCAGTGCACATAGATGATGACGCAAGCATGTCATGTAAAGTTCTTTAGTGCGATTGCAATGTGAAACCAAACCAAAACTAACCAAATATTTCAAAACATGAACTTTGGTCCGGACCTTGGTGCAGATTTTCAGGTGTGAAAGAGCCTTAAAAAATCCTCACTGTTGAAACGTGTCCTCATTTTGCAAAATATTCTTGCTCTTTAAAAAATGTGCTTCACTTTTTAAACATATCCTTACTTTTTAAAAGCCTCTTCCCTCTCCAAGTCTACACTTTGCATTTTGAAAAAAGACAGAAGTATAAAAGCAAACAGCAAACAATAGAGCACAATAATAGCCCCCCCCCCCCCTTCCTCTTGCCCTATCAGATCCCAGCGTCCTGGCAGGGTCATGGTTGGGGCATACGGACGCGGTGTGGGGATTGGCTTACAGCGGCATCAAGAACCGCCTCCTGTCCTGCTCGGCCGATGGAACGGTGAAACTGTGGAACCCGACGGAGAAAAACCCCTGCATCAGCACTTTCAACACAAACAAGGGTGAGGACAGAGGAGGGAGAGCGCCCCCCAGAGGAGAGCTCAGCAACAGGTCAAACCTTATTTATACCTCTCTGTGTGTTTTGTAGAGCACGGTGTCCCCACGTCGGTGGACTTCAACGGTTGTGACCCCGCCCACATGGTGGCCTCCTTTAACAGCGGAGATGTGGTGGTGTACGACCTGGAGACTTCCCAGAATACACTTGTGCTGAAAGGGCAGGGAGAAGGCAGTAAGATACACACACAGATTCGACAGAATTATCTAATAATGTGGTTGTAGATGAAAATAACCCCCCTCCCTCCTCAGCCCTCCCAGGATCGAATCACATCAATAAGGTGGTCAGTCATCCCACGCTGCCGGTCACTATCACCGCTCACGAAGACCGACACATCAAATTCTACGATAACAAGTCAGGTTAGTCGATCTCTCTGCCTTTATCCTATCTTTAGACACGAGTAAGCTGGAAGTTTTGATTTCCCTGGACCACATGTTCTGAGAAGATGCTGTTTTTTTCTTAGGTTTAGAATTAATTACTATCACAAGAAAATGTTACGTTCTTCCCAGGAATTCTACTTTTATTATTATTATATTGATTTACATGTGTTTATGTGGTAGGGCCGCTACTCCCTTTTTAGAAATCACCAATGATTTCTCTGGATAAACTGAATCTGTGCGAGGGGCAAGTTCACCACCTTACACACTTTACCTCTGCCGGTCTCGGGGGTGAGCTAACTAGCTAAAGGCAATTAGCAGCAGTTATGACCTGAGGAATGATAATGCTGCCCCTTATTTTTGGAGTATGAACAGCAGGTTGGAGAGTCTCATCTCGTACACGTTGTAGCTTTTAATGAACTCTAAAAGAAAAAATTCAACATAAAAACATCATCTTTGATGTTCTGCTAAACTCGCACCAAGGGAACGTTATCGGTAAGATTTAAAATCACAAACTGTGATGTTAATACCGGACATCTGACATTTAGACGTGCTGCGTCGAAATAGCTCACATAACTTGTAAAGTGGTACTCGTCGTCTTATTGGGCCTTTTTGAGAACTTGAGACGCACTGATATTCTCATAAAAACAACAATTTTAAGGTCGTAATTTAGCCACGACAGTTCAGTAGAAGCATTAATGATCTATGAAGATACTGGGATTTCACAGGTGCTGTCTGGGTAATGAGCAGATTTATGCCCATTCCTGGGAAAAAAACAGGATCTCAGTTCCTGATGTTAATCTCTAGTTTCAAAACCTTCCAGCAACAAACACCTTTTAAATTTGGAGCAAATACAATTGCAAACAAAACGTTTAACAGCTTGTGAAGACATTTCAAATAATGTAATAAAAACGGTTATGAATTGGAACGATTTCAAATTATAACTTTGATATTAAAAGATTATTCATTGAGCACTAGTGTTTCCTGTCTGTCTCATCTACCTGTCTGACCTCTCATCTGTCTGGGTGCAGGTAAAGTGATCCATGCCATGGTGGCTCACCTGGACGCAGTGACCAGCCTGGCTGTGGATCCTAACGGGATCTACCTGATGTCTGGAAGTGAGTCTCTTAAAATAGTTTGTTTGATTAAATGTTTCAAGATTGAACTCAAGATCGGTGATTTCTCACCTCCTCTTCATCCTCTTGATCTCGTCTTCTACCGCTTCCTACGTCCTTCCTCTTGATGATTCCTTGTCTTCTTCCTCCTCAGGTCACGACTGCTCTCTGCGTCTGTGGAACCTCGACAGTAAAACATGCGTCCAGGAGATCACAGCTCACCGGAAGAAGAGCGAGGAGGCCATCTACGATGTGGCCTTCCACCCCTCTAAGGCCTACATCGCCTCCGCCGGAGCCGACGCCCTCGCCAGGGTCTACGTGTAGAAGAAGAGGAGGATAAGAAGAAGCAGAGGACTGCGGGGCGAGAGACAGACAGAGAGAGAGAGAGAGAGACGGGCTACTCTGTTCACACAGACAGTATTCAGGTCTGTTCAGGTCACTGAACACAGAATATAAATTAATGAGAGACTGGAGGTGACGGGATCTCCATCAGACGACTGAACACACAGACACACACACACACACACACACACACACAGTTTAGGGTAGGAGGCGGAGGTTTGTTTCCCGCCGACTGACTGAGGAGACTAAGAGACGTTCAGCAGCAGAAACACAAACGTTGTGCAAACGTTGTCTAAACCCTGCAGGTCGACACTGAGCAGCTCACCTGTCATGTGATGTTGCCTCCGTCTGCAGAGTCCTGAACGCTGCTCTGATGACACTACATGAATCCCCCCCCCC
>NC_060160.1:3675398-3693834 GCF_021292245.1 Micropterus dolomieu | reverse complement strand
CCCCCCCCCCCCCCCCCCCCCACACACACACACACACCTCCTTCGCCTCGTGATAACACTAGTCTGAGCCCGCAGACATAAAGGAAAAATCCCGCCAAAATCAGTCATGTTCTTGTTTCTACGTTCAGCAGTTTTTTACCTTCTTCTGTGGTGGCGACGTTTCCTGCAGCTTCAGTTTGTGGTTTCACTGCAGAGACAGCTTTCAGAGAGCTTTGTTCGTTCTTTGCTGTGAATGCGTTGACGCTGATGGCTACCTTTCCAGTTTGTTTTTTTATTTTTATTGTCTTTATTTGATAGCTATGACGGGAAAGAGGTGATTGGAAACGAGGGACGCACTTTCATGGTCAGCATGTTAACCCTGAAGGCTTAACGACGCCATCAAATTCACGGCAAGTTTGAGTCCCCACGTAAAGTCTAACTGGCTGCTCGGACAGAAGCAGACGTGAAGTTAACAGTTAATACAAAGGAACATATTTGTCCACTCACAGGTTCACACTCTTCACTTGTCTTCAACACGACGAGTGTCAGCTGTTGGCCAGTTTGTTGACACTACGTGAGATGACCTCCTATCTCATCTGAACGGCTGCTCCTAATTACAGCTGTATAACGTGAATACAGCGTTACTTCTCTGTGATTCAGTAGAAGTTAATTGATTTATTTTTTGAAATTACACAGCCATACATTTTGGGGTCCCTAACAGAGAAAAGACCCACGGTGCATTGCAGCAGCAGGGCCGCTTTCATTTCAAAACTTCTTTGCTCTTTCTCTTTTACTTCAACTGAAGAATTGGTGCTTTTGTTTCTGAGCGTTCGCACTTGTCAGTGGTGAATAAACGCAGTGCTGCGAGTTCCTCCTCCGTTATTGAAGATTTAAGTATCTTTTTAATGGTGCAAGATGTGTTGGCGTCTGTTGGAAAGTGGAAAGTCTCGTGTTTCTGTGCGTCGCTGCTGCAAAACATGAAAAAACATCAGACATGTCTCCTGATGGTTGTCAAAAGACACTTCAAGATAATAGTAGAAATCAACAGCCTGAAGGGAAACTACGTTCACCTAAGAGTAAAAGAAAACGGTTTAATCAGTGGAGTGTGGCACATTATGAACTGAACAACAGAAGAACATCTGAAGGGGATTTTTCCTTTAAAGCGTCGACCTCCAGCTGCAGCAGAGTAAGAAGAAGAAGAGAATCCAGCTGCTTATAACAAAGGAACAGAACATTTGGTGTTTTAACCCACTGTGGTTTTGTTGTATTTAAGTTTTAATCTGAACCAAAGCTTCAGGAAGAGATGTTGACGTGTCTTTTTTACAGCCCCAGTAAGGAAAATAATCAAAGAAATTTAAGATTTTAAAATATGTCAAATAAACTGAACATTCGCTCTGGATTTTGTTTCTAGAGACGGGTTAAAAATCTGATATTCTGTTTCCTGTCTCTCGACGAGGTGTGAGCTGATTTGGACGTCTGTCCTGACATCCCTTAATACACCCCCACCTCAGCCCCTGGTGGGCCAATCGGAGCCCTGCGTTTCAAACCACCGAGGTAACGAGCGAAGGATTAAGACGTCAGCGTTACTGTAGTTGCATATGGACGTTTTCTGTTTGTGTAAAATAAATCTAGTTTTTATAATCGTTTTTATAAACGTGGAAACGTCTAGTTAACGGCACCGAGGACGATTCTGGTTCCTCATTCCCGTCAAGTCCTGCCATCACGACGCTCAGAGGCCCCGCCCTTCTACTTCCTTTTTTCCTGTCGCATGACAAGCCACGCCTCTGTCGGAAGATTTCACAAAATGTAGAAAGTAAAGGAGGGAGGGAGGAGCTGCTGAGGAGTGTTGAGACTCGGCCGAGGAGGATGGTGCTTGGTGCTCTGATGGTGATTGGTGTCAGCACCTGAACGCACCACAGTGTCGGTGTAAACGGCCGATGATGCTGCAGTAAAGGTCTTGTTTATGGAGAAGCTGCAGGTTCGAGGCTCATCGAGGAGCCCGGAAACCCCACCGGTTCAGGTGGAGGTGTCGCCCCTCTCAGCTGCTGCTCCTCCTCCTCCTCGTCTTCATATCACTGTGTGAGTTTTCACTTTGAGTACATTTTCTTCATCACAGCTGAAGTTATTTATATCATTAAATGGTTTTTAGTCTCATCCTTACAAGAAGAAGAACCGGTTTGAGCACCCAGGAGAAACGGTCCAATCAGAGGCCTCCTGGGGCGTGTTTTTGAAGACAAAGCTGCCATCTGATTGGCTAAACATCCCTACCTGCTCTGACAGGCAGAGCTTTTCTTTATCGTTGTGGTTTGTTCTCCACAGTTTCTGGTTTAATTACATTTTTTTTAACTGAAGGGATTTGTAACTCAAGTTGCTTCTGATTGATCACAACAGAATCTTTTATTTTGGTTTTGACCCGCGCTACAACTTACTGTGTAACTAAAGACTTTTTTTTGTTTTTGTTTGTGTAATGCATGATTAATACAACAAAAGTATTTTTTCTAGTCTTCCGGAAAAATTGAGGAAAAAAGTTCTGATCAGTTTGCGAGTTTTGTAAGTTTTTTTTTTTTTTTTGATTTACAAACTATGAAACAGCAGATTTTAAAGATTGTACCACATAACAGAATACAACTGTATATAAAATGTCTATAATAACTATTAAATGGTGTACCTGTACAGAGGCCGCTGCTCCGCTGATCATTCTGTTTTATTAATATCTTCTGACTGCATTAAAAGCCTCAGGAAATGCACCACCAAAATAAAAGTTGAGGTAAATACTTCAGTTTAAGGTGTTGGAAATTCAAAGATTCTGTAGATTTAAAAAAAAAAAAAAAGGTCAAACATTTTAAATAACATCACAGCACTATTTTCCCGCTATGTGGCCTAAAGTGTGTGGACATCCCTGATTAGGGCACTCTTGTTCTGGCTTTGTTTGTCCTGGTTTGGGCTCTAAAGTTCAAAAGAAATAAAATCTTGGTGCGACTGGATAACCAGTGGGTCTGGACGCCCCCAAAAGGTCACAAGATAAATCATAGATGATTAATGGGAGATGAATTAATCAATAACACAGAACTGTTATATATTTTCAGACAAAAGTTTTACATCTTTAAGGCTCTTAGGATTATTCTCATTAAACAATCTGAGTGCACACTATCAGTCATTAATAAACTATATATTACATGAAACCTTTAACGAGGGCCAGAGGTCAAAAAGTTGGAAACAACTGTTTTAAACGATAGTCGGTCCAGATCCAGGACCTGGAGGACTACATATCATGGTTGTGGATCACTGTCTCGCATTATTTGGACATTTCAGTCACTGAGCTGCTCAAATGTTGAAGAAATGAAATCTATGAGATTATTAAAGTTGGTTAAAGTTTTTTTTCTGACCTTATAATTTAAAATTCTTGTCAGCGGTTGAGTTCATGTTTTGAACATTCCTACCAGAGCTTACTGGGAGCTGATTAACTGATTATGTCAGTCGACAGAAACGTATTTGTCAACTATTTCGATAATTAATTGTTTAAGTGAAGGAAACGTCTGATTCCAGTTTCTTCAGTCTCATATTTTCAATTTCTTTTATCACAGTAAACTGAATATCTTTGGGTTTTAGACTGTTATTCAGACATTTAAAGAAGTTGGGCTCTAAAAAGTTGTAACGGACATTTTTCACATTTAAAAAGTAATAGATAATGAAAATAATCATAGTTGCGGCTCTGTGTTTTTGTACCAAACTTAAGGAACTGAAATTCCCGAAACCAGAGCCGTGATGCGTTCAGAACAGCTTCAATATTTTGGGATTTGAGCCTCTAGTTAAATCAACTTCTTTTATATAGTACATTTCATACAATGTGAGTTAACCGACAACAAATATGAACAAAGTAAAATCATAATTATTTATCCCCCCCCCCCACACTCACATACCCAGAGACAGAAAAGACAGGTGGAGACACAGTGTAGCCGTATGCGTGAGACAACGGGAAGGTCTGCTTTTTAAATACAGCACAGGTGTTGTACATCTGATCATCTTCATCAGGCAGTTTGTTCCAGAGAGTCGGCCCATAATAAGTGAACGCACCTTCGCCAAATTCACTTCTGATCTTTGGTTCAGTTGGGAGACCGGTGTCTGACGATTTGAAAGTTCTGAAGGGTTTGTAGGCAAGTCAGGGCGAGACCATTAAGTGATTTGTAAACAGTGAGCATATTTTGAAATCAATTTTGTATTTTAAGTGATGTTGTCCAGGTGAGTACTCTGGCTGCAGGATTTCCCCACACTCGAAAAGACAATCAGGAACACCTGAGCAAGCCTCATCAGCTGATGAAAGCTGCTGGGAAAAGTTAAGTAAACCTTGAATTTATAATATTATACTAAGAAATCAGTGTTTATTTTGATATATCACGAAAGAAAACACCAACAAAATTAAAAGTACCGGGTATTATTCAACTGTGCAGCTTTTTTTTTTGGAAAATGTTTGTAATTCAGTGTTTCCTGCAGTAACAGTCCTAGAGTGAGTGTTTGACAACGTGAACAGCTTCAATGACATTGTGGCGTCTGGTTTGGTCCGGTGGGGCCGCGGCAGCCGGGGCCTGGTGCACGGTGAGCAGATTGTGTCGTCCGTCGAGGGTGTCGCCGCTGACCGTCATGGCGTCCAGGTGCTGACGAAGCAGGAGCCTCAGCTGCTGGTTTTCACGGCTCAAATCGGCCTTCTGTTTCTTCAGAGCTTCCCGCTGCAGCACGGCAGCGTTAATGCACCACGTCACCTGCCGCAACTCGGGTATCTCCTACAGATGGACACAAAGGTCAGTGTGCTCCGCAGTTTGGGGAATAAGTTTACTGTTCAGCTTGTGTGTCACTTTCAAATGGAAGAGAAAAGCAATTTATGCTTCATTATCAACCTGGAATATGAAGCTGTAGCTGCAAAAAGCTGATAACTTTTGTTATATTTGTGTGGATGCTATGTGGGTGTTCTTTTGAGAGTAAATAAACACAAATCTACCGACTCGTATATGCTGTATCAAGAAAAGGGCTGGAGACAAAAAAAAAATAACAAATCAAAATGCTAAAGGATTACCAACACTAACAGACCCTAAAAGAAGTTGAACTATCAACCACACTGCAGCAGCGAGTCTCTCCAAACTCCAATCGTCAGGAACTACATCCAGACCAGCAAGTACTGAGTCTGACTCTGGTACATGAACCAGTCTGGCGAATCCTGCAGCAGAATTATTCTTTGGCTTACAGATCCAAGCTCAGCCAGTACGGGACATGTTGGCTGCAGGAAATATCTGGATCTTCTTCACTATGTTCACCAGTTAGTCTCTAACTGTGTCTGTCTGCTGTTTGCTCAGAGTGCAAGGTTGTGGCTCGTTCCTGAAAGCAGTCCAAAGTACCAGTCCAGACCTGCTAGATGCTGAACTAGAAAGTCCAAGAAGAAAAGGTTTGTTTGGTCACTACCACATACAGGAACAGTCAGTCAGAGGGAAGCGGCCCGAGGTCAAACTGTAACACTGGAGCTCTGAATCTCAACCCACCTTTGCTGGTTCCTCTGTCTCAGGTCCTGCTCTCTCCTGTCTGACGTCCTCTGCAGGGAATACTGATGATAAGACTTGCTTCTCCTCGCTCTCCAGCTTGCGACACATTTCGGCGACACGTAAAACCTTCTCACCCTGCATCACCACAGTGAAAATGAGTACAGAGAGGACACACAGGAGGAAATACACAGTGGACAGACTGCATGTGAGACGTTTCACCTTGGAGATAACTGCCTGCAGTTTCTTGGCGGCCTTGTCGCTCTGGACGGTGAGGTCAGTCAGCTGTTTTCTGGCCGCTGTATGAGCCTGAGTCAGCTGGTCCCGGAGCATATGAGTCTTCCTGTTTACCTTGTTTCTGGCAGCGTTCAGATCTTGTTCCACCGACTGGTTTTCAATCTTACTGTAGTTCATCTTCGCCCTCAGCTGAATGGCAATATCCTGAGAGAGAAAGGAAACAAGATGGAGGCTTTGACTTAACCCTTTGATGCTACGTTACACCAGGCTTTACGCCTCCTCGACTTGTCTCTGTTCTCTAACTTCTCATCTGACTCTGGGGAAGATTGGGGATTTTAAGGATTTCCCAGAAATCCTTCATGACAGCTATCGGCTCCATGAACATCAGCTCTCTGAGCATCTGAAACTGGACGGAAAACTCGTCTGTCTTTGGAAATGGATTATAAATTAGACAAACTTTCATAAAACTGCTTCATGATGCATTCGTTGGAAACACAATTTATTTTTTATTTTTTTAAAGCTGGAATCAGTTTCTTTGAAACGGTATAAAGTGAATTTGTTTTGTCCACTAGAGGGCAGCGTAACGAGCTGTAAACACTCTCATACTGTATTATCAGCTTATAAAAAGTTAACGTGTTAGCAACCAGCTGCCTGCTACCACATCTATCAGTTATGCAGCAACATGGTCATCCATCAGGAGACGTGTTTGTGTAACCTGATGATGAATGTCCACTATGTTCAGTGTCATGTAGTAATTGAGTTAGAAATATTGATCTTGGTTCTCGCTTTAAAGGTAACCTAATATGCTGCATTACCAGCCCTGTAAAGTAGCTTCGCATGATTCAAAGTTCAAAAATCTTACACTGGCCCTTAACACAGATATGACCATTCTGCCCCATGGGACCTTTTATTTCGGGGAAAAATAGGTACAATAGTCAACGGCAAGAGACAAATTATCTTGTTAGAATTGTGCCCTGAATTACACAAATGATGTTGGTCAATTTTTAATATAATTTAAGTCAAAGTTGTTGTTCATAAAAACTATACAGTAACATTTTAGCTTTGGTCTGAAAACCGTCGGCAACATGTTGGCGCGGTAATGCTAGCTAACGCTCATTGCTTGGTTGCTACTAGCTAGATAACTTGTTCCAAGCAGAAATATCTCACCTGATGATGACATGATTCTGTCTTTTTATCACATCATCTACACATGGAAGCTTTTTGACGTTCGCTTCAGTAACGTTTCAGTCATTGAGAGAAAAAGTTACGTGACTTTTGGGTTTGTGGACTTGGTAATTATGTATTTTCAGTCTTATACCTCAACAGTTTTACATCAAACTGCGACTTAATTGACTTTCAAATGTATATTTTAAATAGACATTTGTGTAATTCAGGGCACAACTCAAACGGGATCAAAACATTTGGAGTCTTTTGCTATTGACTACTGTAAATACTCTTTCCAAAGTAAGGTCCCATGGTGGTCCACAGGAAGGGGAGGGACTTAAGCTCTCTATGACACCAAACAGAGCCGTGAGTAGTAGAAAAAAACTGTTGAAACCAGAGCGTTCACAACAAGGGAAAATCTGAAGTTTGAGATTTCTTTTAAATACGTTTACCTCATTATTTGAAGCTTTGGCCACTTTGGTAAACATGCAACATTTGTAACATTATAAATATGACAGGAAAAAGCATAACAAGTCACCTTTAAGTATTACATCTGTCTTTTCTAGCTTTTTGGAACTTCTGCGTACATCAAGGTCAAGAACAAACTTTCATGGTTAAAATTGACCAAGTATGAGTGAACAGCTTGTGTCATAAAATACACTAGACTGCTGCTGTTCTCTTTTTCTGGATGCAAAAGGAAAGAAACTAGCGAGCCGTGCTGAACAGATACCAGACACCAAACTGGTGGATAAAGGTATGACTGTTTTTTGACTTATCAAAAATGCACCTGCCGTAAATTTGTCGCTCTGTGAGTAATCCCAGGTGCTACAACAATTGTTTCCTCTACAGACATTTATCTTGGACACTTACATTTCCATGAATGGCCCGAAATATTCCTGCAATCTGAAAACACTTTTATGAATCGGATTATTTTGTGGTCGCAGCAAGAGCTCTTAGGAGGAATTTGCTTTAAAAACAAAATGAAATCACATGATCAGATTAAATCGCCTCCATGAAATAAACTTCCACTGACCTGCAGCCTCTTCGCCTTCTTCATGTCTGCGTCGGCCATCTGGATGAACTGTTGGTGCTTGGAGAGCAGGATGTCGAGCGCCTTTGTTTCCTTGCTGCATATTTGCACAGCTTCCTGGTGCTGAAGGGTCTTCTGTTTCAGCTTGTCCATGTCCTCCAGGTCCAGAGCAGCCTTCTGTCCACACACAGAGGAGACAGGAGACCAGCCTCAGAGACTCAAATCAGGACACCTGTATATCTGACTTCAAAAGGAGAGAGGGATCTGGCTCTGTGAGATACCCTGTCTTCATGAGCGCTCTCGTACGATGCGATGCTTTCACGGTACAGTCGGTGGATTTCACTCATCACTGTTTTGTGTTGCTGCTCCACCGTGAACGTTGCGTCCTCCAGATCAGCTCGCTGCTGCTCAGAGTGCAACAATATCTGCTTCCTGAAAAACAGACCCCGTTCACGCCAGAGAGAATAATGCAGCAAAGCAGGACCCCCGATGAATTTGGTGACACCGTGACTTTTCCAAATGGTCCACCCTTTGTAAGATGTTCACTGTCAATTACATCAGATCTGCGAGGTGGCTAGACTACTGGTCTTACTGTTGCAGTGCACTGTCTAACATTGTTAAAGTAGCCAGAAAAATAATTTGCACACAATAGCTTTCTTTGGTAGACATCTACTGTATAATAGACAAGTTTTGCTCAAAGTATTATAGCCAGCGCTCACCACCCACTTTTGGAGGAGTTTGTTCTTCTCCCCTCTGGGTGAAGATGCAGATTCCCCAGGTTAAAAACCAACACATATACAAATTTTCCTTTTCTGCTGCTCAGAAGCACCCTACAGTGTGTTGATGCTACCATTTCGACTGAGTACTTTCAGACGAACAAATGGATGATGTACACGGTAACAGTGTTCTTGTTTGTTCTGTCCCACGTCACAAGTATGTTTGCTTGTGTTGCTGGTTTTTTTTTTTATTTTATTTTTTTACCCAATTGCAAATCAAATTTCCCCTGGTGGAACAATAAAGTTTGAACTGAATTGTTAGACCTCAATCATTGTAACCCAGCGCTTTTAATGGTATGCACATTGGTAACTTATTAAAGATATAAGCAGCTGCTTTGTAGTGTACAAAAGAGAAATTAAATGATGCATAAGACTCATGATGGACAGCATCAAAATAGATTCCGTCTTTCTTTATTGTACTTCTTTCCCCCCCCCTTGTCAAAAACTGGCGCCTACATTACCCACAATGCAACGCTTCTCCGAAAGTTGTGAAGTAGATTGGTATCGATGTGTTATGCTACCAACGGCTAATGTAGCTTGCAGCAGATATGAGCAGCTTTTCTGGAACCGCTTGAGCCAATTGTTTTTTTTTCGAAAATGGGTTAATTACTTGAAGCTTAAGTCACAGTGAGCTCTTCCGGTGAAGCGCAAGGCTGCAGGCAAATTAGGCAGTCTAGCTGGTGGACAAGAGGCTTTTAACACACCTCGATGAGCAGTGTTGGGAAGTACTTTACTTTTGTAGAAAAGTAAAGTACTTCCCAACACAGTTTAGAACCTGAAGCATCTTTGCTTTGATCACGTTTTGGATTTAAATTATCTTTAAAAATTCTTCACATTAAGACTGGACATCATGTCCTATTTACAAATAAAGATTGGTGAATGCATGTATTGTGTTATTGAGGTGAGAGTGCTGGGAAAATATGGCCTAGGTTAGGTGTGCCTGTGTAACTATGGCAGGGGGTGATTGTGTGGGACGGGGAACGCAAACATTCAAAGATTTCAAGACAACTTAGGCAGTGCCAGTGACATATTGCATCCAAAGCAGCAGTTGCTGACACGTCACGTGACAGTTTATGCAACGAAGCAAACTTTGAAGCAGTGGTTCTGTGTTCGGGGTTTAAAGCACGTATCGAAGCTTCAGTTTCGCACTGCCGTCACTAGTCTGGTGAGCTGGTTTTAACGTGAAATTGAACTCCAACACCTGGGAACCTGCTGATCGGTTGTGTTCACCTTTTAAGAACCTTTCTGTCACAGCTGTGTTGAACACTGCAGTGTGTGGGGGGGCGCTGTGGCTCCTCAGACTGACCTCTCAGAGCTGAACCTGGAGCTGAGGTGCTGCAGGCCGGCCTCCCACTGCTGCTGCACAAACGTCAAATGTTTGGCCTGCTGAGCCCACAGCTGCTCCATATGCTGCAGGTGAATACGCCGCACCTGAGCCGACTGGCGCTCCGCCTCCTGCAGGTCACGCTCCAGATGCTGCAACACAGAGAAACAGGAAGTGACAAGCTGAGAGTCAACACGTAAACTCTCCGGGATGTGGAGCAGGTCGGATCCTGTGTATAGTCGTTCACCTTGATGACGCTGTCCAGGCCGTCCAGGTGCTTCTCAAACGTCTGACTGAGCACCGTGATGTCTTTACGCAGCTCAGCAGCTCGAGTCTGACGGAGAATCGACCGCCAGCCGTCGTTCAGCTTCAGCAAGTTCATTGCGGTGTTCCTCTCTTCCTTCTGCAGCTTGTCCTGAATTCAGAGAGAGGAAATAATCGAAATCTTCAGTGGATGAAATATTGATAAATTTTTCTTTTTGGATTGAATTTACGGGAATATACAGAACTAACTTTTAATTTGAAAGGGCTACTTTTTATGAAGATTAGTTGTTTTGCTGAAAACATCTGAAATTTCATCTGAAGTATTTCTTGTTGAAGCTCCTTAAAGAATTTTAGTGTAAGTTGAAGGTTATTAACTGAAAAGAGATCAGTTCTGAATCTGTAGTTGATGTGAAAGTGAAACAGTTGAAATCTCATTTAATGAGCAGAGATAAAATCAATGCAACTGTCAGTTAAAGATAAGAGCCACTGAAATGTCAGTTGGTGTGTTATGAGTGAAAGCAGGTGAGTCAGGTGATAAATAAGAGATTTAAACAATTGAAGTGTTTGAAATAAAGATAAATACACAAACATGTTGTACATGCTAAAGGTATCAAATATAAATTTCAGTATCAAAAAAATTCTGTTAATGTACAATATTGATTCTGCAGCTCAGCTCTGTAAACAACTGTTACACTTGTCTTTTTTTAAAGCATTTCATTGTTTGTGTTAAATCACACCCCTTTTTTGTTTGAAAATAAAGTACTTTATTTATTAAAATAAAATCCATGTTAATATATCTGTATATAGCCGGATGTAAACAACTTCTTTTTTTTTTTTAAAACATATCAAACATCTTTCGAAGTCTTGGAACAATCTAGTGGATCGTTGAACCAGTTATGAAATTCATATAAAGAATAACAGACGCTTTGTAGTCTGAATATTATTCTGCACACCACACGTTCATCAGGACTAAAATATATATGTAGAAATTCATATCAGGAAAGCATTTAATTAAAACATTTCAAGGGTACTTTTTGGATTTTGTAAATATGAACAATCAACATCACTAACTTGACTTATTTTAATGACTTTGTCTACAATTTTTTGATTAGCCCAGCCATTATTGATTATTGTTACCTTGAGGAAGAGTGTGAGGATCTCTTCTTTCTTCTTGGCCATCTCCTCCTCAGCCTGAGCTCTCTGCTGAAGGTACAGCAGTCTCTCCTCCTCCGTCTTTGCACCACCACCTTTAGCTCCTCCACCTTTCTTTGCTTTCTTCGGCATGGTCCCTCCTCCTCCTCACTCTGCTGGCCACTGCTTTGTTTATTATCTGACAGTAAAGCCCCTCTACAATGGAATCAGAATCGGTTTTATTGAAAAGGTCCATTTTTTCACATACGAGGAATTTGCCTTAGTATAAATCGGTGCTTATAGTACACATGAAAATAAATAAAAATGTAAATATATAGAAAGTAAGGAGATCAAAAAATGTATACAAAAGTATACAAAAATGTTGTGAGGATGGGGTGAGGGCTGAACGTGAGAGTGTTACAATTGATTTTTGTGCTGTAATAAATGTAAACATGACTTTCTTTTTCTACAGGGGTCCATACACAAGTACCACATTTGGTTTGGGTCCCCTCTGCAAGCCAGTCTAAAGGAAGTAGGGTTTATCTAGAACAAAGCAGGTGAGTGTAAAGGTCAATAAATCAGGTTTGGTATAGTGGAAGACATTACATCTGGTACTTTTGGACTCAAAATACCTGCTGAAAATAGATAGATGGATATACATGTGCAGATATACACAAACAAGACGAGATATATATACTAAACTAAAATATGTACTACTTCTAATGAATACAATTATAGGGCTGGCTGCAACTAATTTATTATTTAAATTACCAATTATTTCCAATTTCTCCAAATGAGACAAATATGCTAAGCTTACAGAACAAATCTTCACATTGGAAAAGCTGAAAACTGAATATATTGTTGTTTTTTGGCATTTTGTTTTAAAAGGACTGATTATAAAATGTATGATGATTGACTTTAAGCACTACATTGTTGTTCTGGGCAACTGTACTGCTATGTTGATTTATTTTAATGAAAAGGTGCTTCATTCAAATGGCACAGATGAAAATAACACAACAAGGAATCTACATATAGCTACAAAAACACACAAGTATGTAGTAATACAGGAATAGGACAGAACTTTAGTAACCTAATGAAATAATGTTAGTATTATCATCCTAAAATAAGCAATTCCTCCCAGTTAAACAATGGAGAAAAAAATGAAGAGAAATAAAATAATTATGTTGTAATTAGATCTAAACTAATTAAATTTAGGACATTATAACAGTGTTTAAATAGTGATTTTAAAGTCAGTTTCATGAAGCTGGAAGATTACTACAAGATAAAGAAGAGTATAAAGCAAAGGGACGCTGGTGAGGCTGAAGCTCCCTTTCTACTAACTCGTGTTTTTTTGATTAAATGATAATTAGTAAATAAAATGATGAGAAATGTGCTAACTGCCTTAGACTTGTGGGGGTTTGGAACAGTGGCGGAAGTATTAATTACTTTCAGAGTATAGTTTAAAAGCTATTTGCAAGTTATCAAGTAAAAGTCCTGCATTTAACATTTTGCTTAAGTACAAAAAGTGTACAAGTATTAGCAAAAGTCAAAGTATTAAGCGCAGTAACACAGTAGGATTATAATTAGAGCTATCGATGCATTCATGTGTTCATCACTTTAATGCTGCAGCTGCTTAAGGTGGATTCTGTTTATTTAATATACTTCTGTTAATCAGTGATAAAACACCAGGATTTATTCGTCGATGTGCTGAATAATATGAATCTGCAAAGTGACATAATAACTAAAGCTGTCGTATAAATTTAATGGAGAGAAGAAAAAAAATAAAGTAGGCCTAAGTGATACTAAAGTGATGTCGCCCTTATTGAAATCATTAACTAACAGTTGGTATGTTACACCTTTAGACATTAGACATTTAAAGTTACTCCGGCGTGACTGTGTGAATGTTTCTAACTTACCTGTGAGCGAAATAATATAATAATATATAACGTGTCCCGTGTTTTGTGAAGCTGCGTGCTGCTCGTCTGTTTGGGTTCCGTCTTCATGGCAACAGCGTCTCCAGAGACGCCATGTTGGTCGACTAGAGGTCACGTGACAACACTTTGTTGTTTGTTGTTGTTTTTTATTTTAACAAAAATAGAGCCTGTGGACAACCATAAGGGCCAAAATTATTAAGTTACACACTTTCAATGGTACATTTACTTTTACTACTTGTATTTGAATACTTCCTGTGCTACTTTCAATGTAGATGTTTTTTTTTGTCACATTACAACAGATTTTAAAGTGAAACTGAGTTTGTAACTCCCTTCTGCTAAGTATCAGTCAATAAACAGTTATATAAAAGTAATTATTATATTTTTTATTCTGCTTCTGCACAGTGGCTTTCAGAGGGAAATTTTGTACTTTTTACTCAACTACATTTATCAAACAAGTTAGTTAGTTGTGAATATATGCATAAAATTTACTATATAAATTATGAATTGCAGTCCAGCTTGCAAATTACCGAATTTGCCCTTTAAGTCGCATTGAGTGTAGAATATTTTATCACAGAAAAGTTTTCCCACCTTTCAACAACTCTCCCCTGACTCAGTTTAAAACCCGAACTTCCCAAAGTGTCCCATGAGAAGAAAACTTTGTTGGTGAAACCTCCACCTTTGATTAATGGACACATTAAACATTTTAAGATTATAACATACGTCTGTAAACTTTGCTTGCTTGCACAATCATGCGTCAGTGATAATAATCCAACAATATAATTTAAAACTGACACTAAGATTTTTCTGAATCATGAACAGCCTTCTTTTACTTTTATAGTATAGAAAGTAGATTTTTCTGATAACAGTGTTGTATTAACTAACATTTAGACTGCAGAGCTTTAGCTGTAATTCAGTATACTTTTTATTATAAAGGTAATGCTCCTCTTAAGTAAAGGAACCGACCCCCACTGGTTAGGCTGCAGTCTGTGTATGTAAATAATTTAGCCATAATAATATATTTTGATATCACTGGAATTAGGCAACCTTTCACACCAAACATAACAAAGATGTAGCCTACTAGTACAAATATAACTAACAGTGAAGTGACTCAATTAAAATGTTCAGCTACTGCTTATAAACTAAACCTTTAACATATTCACACTGTCAGATCTGTATTTTCCTGTAATTGGCACCAGATTACATAAATATTTTCAGTACACTTTGTAGAACAGTATTTGGAAATGAATTATCTTTAAAAGGAAGCCCTACTGTTTTTATTTCCCAACATTTACAGGAATACAATTCTGGTGAATCCTTTTATTAATCCTTTTAGGTCTGTCCCACCTCCATACTTTACACATAAAGTTTAGCCTATGTACCAATCTTTGCAGTGTTTCAGCAGCTAGTATAGAAGGGATTACTGTAACTGTACACTTTTTACAGTGCAGTAATAGCAAATGATGACATGCCAACGTGCATTCATGCTTGCATTTGTATGTATAATTAAACAAGCCAATTATCCATTGCTTCACATAAGTAGATTGAGTTTTGTGGTCTGATGCTGTTTGTTTCCTGTAATCTGCAGTTTGGACACCAGATGTCGCTACATGTCTTTCTGATGCTTTCAGCAGCTTCTGTTACCATGAACACAAGACAGTGGGCATGCTGTAAAAATAACTATTCTTTATTGAAAGACAAGGAAAACAGGTAATAAATACAAAAAAAAAAAGGAACAGAATCATCCCAATCTAATAGGAGGAGACCAAAAACTAAAATAAAAACAGAACCAGGTTTCCCAAAGGCAAAGAGGCATACAGATAATTTTAGATCCAGCATTCTGTTCATCACCACTGTTAATTTTTTCAAATCATCCATCAGTTTTTAAGATTCCAGACAGCCATTGGTTTCCGTTCATTTTTACAAACGGAACCTGCCAGAGACTTGAAACTAATAAAAACGTGGTAATTTAACGAAAACACATTTAAAGACTAGAATCTGTGTAATCTCACATGTGTCCTGGAGGGGGGGGGGGGTAATTTTGTCTTTGTCTGACAGACGCAGTGTGGAGAGACAGGAGGACCCTCAACAAACAGAACAAATCGAACTGGTATGTGCTGTAATGATGTTTGAATGTCAAAGAATGCAATGTTGTCAAACAGGCAACAAGTGAAGTATATCAACACATCTCTATCCAACATCAAGTTACAACTGCATTAATTCCAAGCAGCTCATTTAAATTAAATTGTTCACGTTGATTTAGCTTCTCCTTGGAAACCTTGGTTCTTTCTGTAATTAAACTTCGCCAGATTCTTTTGTCAAACCATATCTAATTTAAATGAGGATTTAATGCAGTTTAACTTTGATTTTGGACATTAATACATTGTTGTAATACATGTACAATGTTGTAAACTGCAACATAAACAAGGATGGAGCTTAAAACATCTTGGAATATATTTCTGTTAGCATGTCATTTGATCCTGTAATTTATGATAGAAATCTGAAATACAAATAGAAAGTCAAGATTTAACTAATGTTAGTGTTTATTTTGTTTTGCATTTCTTGTCTTGTTGATAACAAGTACTTTAAGCTTTCTGTTATAATATTCTAAACTCAAGGTGTCTGAAAGCTTTTACCAGCATCCTACAGATATTCATCTCCCTGCTTATAGGCTACAGTACGGCCACCTGTAATCATGTGACCAAAGTGCTATAATAATCTATGCTAAGTTCGGTATTTTTCCATGTGTTTGTGTCTATATGACCAACATGGACATTTTCTGGAATTTTGGGGCTGCAACACAATCATTGTGGGCAATTGCATCCACTAAAGTGCTCAGATTGTTATTACAAGTGTCTGGCAACATTGTGCAAAGGATCCCTACAGAGATGGACCTTTATTTATTTTAAAGAGTAATATCTTTTGTTTAACCAGAAATAGTCACTCTCGGCAAAGCCACCAGACTTCTTTGACAAAAACAGTAATTTTACGTGGCAGAACACGGAGTTGCTGGTCTACTGTTGCCTCTATTGGTTAGGTTTGTTTCTGTGATTTTGGTGTTTTTAACCTTTTTAACCCTTTAAATCACCTTGAGTGTAGAATATTTTATCACAGAAAAGTTTTCCCATCTTTGATCAACAGTCACATAAGTCATGAGAGCTGCTTGGTTTAACATCCTGTGTGGACCGACCTATGAAATGTTTGAAAGTCACCTGGATCATAAGAATGAATTCTTAATTCAAGAATTCAGGGTTTTTTGTTTAGTTGAGTAATTTTCAGAGATGAAGCGTAAAATCAGATTACTCTGGAATAAATACAGAAGAATGTTTTCTTGGTTATAACTTAGTATCTTGTAATACAAAATCTTTATCTAATAATTACTAATTATCTTTTAATTGAGGTCTGAAGAAAAACGAATAAACAATAAGAAAATCTCATAGTGATGAGATTTGATACACATTTTAGCTAGTTTTAATTATGAGATATGGATCCGATACAATAAAACTCTTGCAATATGTATATTTTGTAATAATGAGATACAGAAGTTGTAATTACAAGAATACCTTTTTTTTTTTTTCTTTAATCTGTAGTTTATTATTGGTTTATTTCATAGTTAGCATCTATTTTATAGAAATTAGCTTCCTCTGCTTTGATTGAACCCTGCAGTACACAGCGAGCATCTGATTACGGTTCCTTTTACAGTTAGCTGGGTTAAAATTCACAATACCAATTTAGCTTGCTAATATGACAGTAGTTGTTCACAATGCTAGTTTTTGTGTTGTACTTTAGGATTACTAGATTATTCTTTATGTAAAAAATCTGATTACAGAACCAAACATACTGTCAGTGGATTGTTTAGTGAAAAGTGAATTGGTGGTTTGGTGATTTTCCAACATCTCCTTCATTTATAGAAAAACATTTATTTGGTGTATATATGTGTATGACTGATGATGTTGTGTCTTTTATATAGATGTGTCCATGTGTATGTATCAGTATTGGTTGGTATATGTGTACAGAATATATATGTACAGTGTGTGTGTGTGTGTGTACTACTGTACTTCCATCTTTGTGCTGGCAGGGATATTTTGTTTGGTTTACTTTTCTTCAAATGGCTGTTACAGGAAGAAGAAACGTCTCTACCTTCAAAGTGAGGACATTTTCTAAAGTGAATATTTAGTCAGTCACATCTTCAGGCTGTTGAAAGTTTGGGTTAATGTTGTCGTCACAAGTATAGAAGTACACGTGCGTGCTTTCTTAGTTGTTCTCTGTGAAGTCTCGACAGATGCCTCGGACCAGCGCAGGGATGAACTCCGCTAGGCCGGTGAACTCTCTGGTGAAGAAGGTGTGGCTGTCCTTTGGCTCTGATGACATCGCTTTGAGGTCATCCAGGGGCGCCCAGGCTACGCCCACCGAATACATGGTGATGCCTAGTGATTGGTGGATGGGAGAAAGGGGAGGAGATGAAGATTTCAGGAATCAGTGAACACAACCCGCTGTTTTTTTTATTTTATTCTAACACACCTTGTTTCTGTGCAGCCAGCGCCGGGCCTCTGACGTCGTCATATGATTGGCCGTCTGTCACCACGATGAGAAAGTTGCGACCTGGTCCTGTTCGCCTGGTGGAGAAAAAACAAATCTTTAATTTAAAACCATTTTCCTCCTCCAGACACAATGAATCTGGCTGAGACAAACCCATAAACTGCCCTTAGGTGTGAATGTGAGTGGTTGTTTGTGCCACCTCTTGTTGATGATGAGTGACTTTTTGTTATTTATTTATTACTAAATCATTTTACATCCTAAGATATATCCATCCATCCTGTATACAGGGTCAGGGTAAATCATCTAGTTCAGATCAATCAGTGGAAGGAAAATTACTATTTCAATAACTGGTCACAGCCATGTGTCAGTCCGTCTCTCAATACTGTTGGACTTCTTGTCTGTGGCTCTCTGCTCCAAGCCCATTGGTTCCTACTGAGGACTTTAAAAACACCTCACAAATATATAGTTTCATTTTCAAATAGAAAGGCTCAGTTATTTTCTTAAACAGCTGCTCGCTTTATCTTTTAGCAAAGAGG
>NC_060160.1:3673747-3675378 GCF_021292245.1 Micropterus dolomieu | reverse complement strand
CTGCGTCGGTTACGACACTATGGGAACGCCTCTAGGCGTAGCAGGTCTGAACGTGAATGAAATCACTCCAATCCTATTGGCTTGTTGCTAGAACGGTAAGGTGTGACGGAATAACCGGAGGAGTATAAAGCACACCTGTACACACTCATCATTAGCTTAAACTATGAAGCAGGCGCTTCAGGCGGGGAGAGAGGTGCGGCGGGCCGACGCAGTGTCTCGTTCCCCTTCTCGGGGAACCAGGGTTACATACGTAACCCGAGACGTTCCCCTTCGAGGGAACTCGAACTGCGTCGGTTACGACACTATGGGAACGAGATACCCACTAAACCGTGCCGAAACCCCGGTGGTAGAATGAGCCCTCACAGCCACAGGTGAAGGCACCTGATAGGCCAGGGAAATAGTCTGAACAATCCAGTTGCTAATAGTATGTTTGGATGCAGGGAGCCTAGCCCTGGGGGACCCAAAACACACTAGCAGCTGGTTAGCCTTCCTCCAACGGGAGGACCTCAGAGTCTAAATACTCATTGCTCTGACAAAGCAGAGCAGATGAAGTCTCCCGTCCTCCGCTGTCACATGAGGTGGAGGATGAATGCCTGCAGCACTGTGGACCCTGCCGCACAAGAAGGCACTTTAGGGATGTATCCTGGACGAGGGTGCAGAATAGCCCTAATATTCCCCGGGGCAAACTCCAGGCTTGCGGGGAAACCGAAAGCGCTTGGAGATCCCCCACCCTCCTCAGAGAGGTGATAGCAAGGAGAAAGGCCATCTTGAGGGTCAAGTGCTTAGCCTCAGCTGACTCCAGGGGTTCGAAGGGGGCCTCAGCCAACGCCCCAAGAACCACCGCCAGATCCCAAGTGGGAACCTTGGACCGAGTCGCAGGTCTCATCCTCCGGGCACCACGGAGGATCCGTGTGGACGGGGCCCTGGAGCTGAGGAGGGTCTCGACTGCTCCGGCTGTTAGACCCGCCTCTAGGTACTGTACCCCCTCAGGGGCCTGACCCACAGTCACCATATGGCGGGGCAAGGGTGAAGAACCCGGCCCAGCGCCTGGGACAGCAGGTTTCTCCTCAGAGGGACCCGCCACGGCGGGCCGTCCAGGAGCGATCATGATGTCCGAAAACCACACCCGGGTTGGCCAGAATGGGGCTACGAGCAGTAGGCCGACATTGTCCTGGCGGACCCGCTCCAGAACCCCCGGGAGCAGAGCGACTGGGGGAAAAGCGTACAGACGTAGCCTCGGCCACGAATGTACCATGGCGTCCAGACCCAATGGGGCTGGAGGAACGAGAGAAAACCATAGCGGGCAGTGCGTAGTCTCTTGAGACGCAAACAGATCCACGTCTATGGGGCCGAACTCTTCGCACAAGAGCTCCACCACTTCGGGGTGAAGTCTCCATTCCCCGGGCCTCAGCCCCTGCCTCGACAGCAGTTCTGCTCCCTGATTCTGCGTCCCCGGGAGATACATCGCCCTGAGCGATAGTAACCTCTGCTGGGACCACAGGAGGATCTGACGCGCCAGTCTGTCCAGAGGGTGCGAGCGCAGACCGCCCTGGTGATTCAGATAGGCCACCACCGCTGTGTTGTCGGAACGAACCAGGACGTGGTGGCCTTGGAGATCGGGCAGGAAACTC
>NC_060160.1:3650812-3673647 GCF_021292245.1 Micropterus dolomieu | reverse complement strand
GGGAGAAAGGGGAGGAGATGAAGATTTCAGGAATCAGTGAACACAACCCGCTGTTTTTTTTATTTTATTCTAACACACCTTGTTTCTGTGCAGCCAGCGCCGGGCCTCTGACGTCGTCATATGATTGGCCGTCTGTCACCACGATGAGAAAGTTGCGACCTGGTCCTGTTCGCCTGGTGGAGAAAAAACAAATCTTTAATTTAAAACCATTTTCCTCCTCCAGACACAATGAATCTGGCTGAGACAAACCCATAAACTGCCCTTAGGTGTGAATGTGAGTGGTTGTTTGTGCCACCTCTTGTTGATGATGAGTGACTTTTTGTTATTTATTTATTACTAAATCATTTTACATCCTAAGATATATCCATCCATCCTGTATACAGGGTCAGGGTAAATCATCTAGTTCAGATCAATCAGTGGAAGGAAAATTACTATTTCAATAACTGGTCACAGCCATGTGTCAGTCCGTCTCTCAATACTGTTGGACTTCTTGTCTGTGGCTCTCTGCTCCAAGCCCATTGGTTCCTACTGAGGACTTTAAAAACACCTCACAAATATATAGTTTCATTTTCAAATAGAAAGGCTCAGTTATTTTCTTAAACAGCTGCTCGCTTTATCTTTTAGCAAAGAGGGGCTATTTTCAGCGGCGGATGAATCCACATTTGGTACTCTAGTGAGCATTTCGGGCAGCAGGATGGTGTTTGTGGGATAAATTTTAGAATACAGAAATCACCAGCCTTTTATCATTAAAAAGCTGGTTGGGTGTTTTCTTGTAGAAACAGACTGCAACACTCAGGTGTGGTGTTACCTGAACAGGTTCTGGGTGGTGTAAGTGATGGCTGCTCCAGTGGCCGTTCCTCCGCTCATGTAGGGGATCCTCTTCAGAGCTTTGACGGCATCGTCTTTGTTAGAGTGGTCAAACAGGCCGAACTCCAGCTGCTGATCATAGGTGAACTGCACCGCACCTGGACATCCAACACACGGTCAACCAATCAGCTCGCCAATTAATCAGTTAATCTATTAATGAAATCATTTTCATCCTGTGAAGCTGACCGATGCGAGAGCCCACGTCTGAGACGTCGAAACTTCTGGCGATTCCAGCCACGAAGTCCAGGACCAGCTGGAAGTTTCCATCTCCGACGCTGGATGAGCCGTCGATGAGGAAGCCGATGTTCACAGAGTTGTAGCAGGTTTTACCTTTAAAAAAATCACATTTATTGTACACATACACATTTTCTCAGATAACATTTCACTTGAACACAAGAAAAAACTAAACTTTCTCGAATGCTTGACTATTTTTAGCTCCACTACTGGGAAGATATTTGTTCCTATCACAGCTGTAATGAACGTCGCAGCCTCTAGCAGGACTTCGGACTATAACATTTATGAAGTGATGAAAATGATTTTTCAAAGTTACACAGGTGTTTTTGTTACTAAGTGCAATTCAATTTTCATTCATAATCCTACAAAGTGTTACTCAACTCAATGCATTTTTTTAGTACAGCTTCAGGTCTGTGCATCTGGCACACTCAATGATATCTCATGACCTGTACTTTATCCTCACATTACCACTGCGTGCAAATATCTATATTTACAATTTAAAATCTGAGAGCCTCTGATCCAGTCCGCGACTTTAGGATTATGTCTGTAAACCCCTCAAAATACAGGATATGTGGGCAGATAATCTGTCCTGACCAGCCTTGGCTCGGACCCAAAATTCGCCTAATTATCCTAAATAATCCGCAACAAAACTCTCTGTAAAACCTCAACTTCACAATTTGTGTACAGATTAAAGAAACAATATAAAAAATGTTAATTAGTGATCTTTAGATTTTGGTACCTTTGTGCACCTGTTTCTAGTCTTAATGCTAAGCTAAGCTAACTGCCTGCAGATTCATACCAAGGGAATTGACATGGGAATTGTACTGATCTCTTCTAATGCTAAGAAAGCAAATTTTGAAGTCTTCCTTTATTTTTGTTGAGATCCATGTTTTGCCGTCTCTGCACTAATAAAGAGACAGATTGAAGTGAAGTTGTGTCTTACTGCAGAGCAGGCCATCCAGCGAGCAGAGTCTCTGCGTGAGAGGTTTAACATGTTTGGTGGTGCTGAACCAGCTGGGGATCAAATAACTGAAGAATCCGTTATCTTTACACACCGCCTGCAGGAAGAGGAGAACACGGCCTGTTGTTATGGACATGTTGTATCAGAAATCCAAACATTTAGCTGAAGTTCATTTTATAAATTGAAATTATAAATAAAAGTGTGCACCTTCTTCACAAAATCCTTGTCTCGCACCATGGTGAGCTCCTCAGGTGCCGGTTTGGCCACAGACACCAGGAAGACATTGATGCCAGACTCTCTGGCCAACATGGCCGCTTGCTCCAGGTCGTCAGACGGCCACCCGTCAATCAGCACCACCATCACCCGGGGGTGACCCCGCCTCCCCCCGTTCTCCTGGGTGAAGAAGGTCTCCGCCACGTGCATGATGGCCTTACCTGCACGAGGCCAACAATAACAAAAGAAACCAGTTAGATATTTTAATGTACTTCTGACATTATTTTAGCAACAGAGGAGCTGCCAAAGCCTCATGGGAGATGTAGTTGTTTAATCTTGGTTAAAATTATTAGGTGTGGTTATAACGGATGTGGATGCTTGCCTTTTCTGAAATGCTCGAGATATAAATCTAAATGTGTGATTTTGACTTTGTGACATCCTAGAAATCTCTGTAGGAATCTTTTTCAATATTAACGAAATGCATACATATTTCTACATATATATTATGTTAAATTAAGTTTCTACATCACTCAAGTAACATCTCATCATACCTGAAAGTGGGCAGCACCTCAGATTTTAATTGAACAGGGTAAAAATATGATCAAAGCAGGATTATATGTGTGTGTCCTCGTTGATGACAAATGTCAGACCTGGAAATTGTGTATGATGAGGATTTGCTTTTCCATCTGCTTTTGGGTTAAGGTAAGGTAGGGCTGAACAATTATTTTACATGAATGAATCAATGAAAATTGCAATATCAGTCAAGATAATTGCAATTAGACATTTTTTTTTCTATATCATTCCACTCTAGGTTAAGGTTATGGGCTCAGCAATGTGACCGAGAGTATAAAGTACAAACATGCATTTGTGTGTGTCTGTATTACCTGTGTTGGTGTTTCCTCCCAGGTAGGCCAGCTCCTTGATGGCAAACAGCAGCTCTTTAGGCTGAGTGTAGTTGGTCAGAAAGAACTCTGTCCTGGGAGTGTCACTGTGCGCGCACACACGAAAAACGAGTTGAAAATGTGGCCTCACTTAAAGGCTTCAAGGCTCCAATCTGAGATAAGTCCTTATACACATTCAGCAGCAGTGGTGGAAGAAGTATTAAATCATTTGCTTCAGTAAATGTACTTATACCACACTGTGAAAATACTCCACTGCAAGCAAAAGTCCTCTATTCATAAACAGTATTAACATCAAGATGTATTAAAGTATCACAGTAAAAGTACTCATAGTGCAGTAAAATGTCTCTTGTCTGGTGTTTCACTATTATATCTGATGTTTCTGGATCAATATTACTGTTGCATTAATGTGGATGTTGCATTTTAACTCCTTTATTTCCTGTTGGGTAGGTTAATCTATAGCAATGCATCATATTCTATAAGATCATCATATGTTTGTAGCTTTGCTGCCCTGTGAGAATCACGCATCTCTAAAATGTCAACTTTTCATGGGCTCAAACAAACAGCCCTGTTTTCAGCTTTGTGGTGATGCATTTTCCAGCTGATCCAAGTGGGTTTAAATAGTTTATTTAGTTTAAGAAAGAAGAGGATTTTCTCATTTCATCACAGCAGGAGATACGTTGTTTTCACTGCACAGGAAGGGAATGAAAACTGTATCTGAAAGGTAACTAAAGCTGTCAGACAAATGTAGTGAAGTAACGAGTGCAATATTTGCCTTGAAGGGGTAGTGGTAGAAAGTAGCATAAAATGGAAATACTCATGTAAAAGTAGTCTTTGTACCTTTAGTGCTACCTAAAATACTTTAAGTATTTTACCATTTTGTACCTTATTGTACAGGAATGTCGACGTATTTTACTAAAGGACCTGTAACTATATTTCTTGACTGAAGAGGACTTCTTTTAGTTTAATCCGGCAAGGAAAGCATATTTCTATAAGAAAGGCTTATTGCTTAGAATAAACTTCATACCTGATTTACTTACTAGTGCCATTTTCCTAGAAAAGTCTCTGTATTGCTGGTATTTTTTATTTGCTCTTTATTATTTATTTTAAACCTGAATTTGTTCAGTATTTACACAGCATTGCCCAGGCGCCCTGTATGTGTGTGTGTGTGTGTGTGTCTGACCTGGCCTGGATCAGCCCTACATGCGGTCCTGTTGATCCGACTCTCAACATGGCCGCCAGCTTGGTGACAAAGTTCTTCTGCAGGTTGAACCGCCGCTGCCCGATGTTGTTACTGCTGTCGATCACCATTGCAATGTCCATCTGACAGTCTGCACGCACACACAAATGAACACAGGATGCACTAGTTTCCCCTCAGCTTCACTTCGTTGTTACAGAATTATCAAAGAGATGAATCCTGATTTTAGAAAGTGTCTGGAAATGAAACTGAGTGATCCTGAACACATTTGGAAATCTTAGTTCCTGATTCTAATCTATCCTGATTTAATTTCAACACAAAAAACAGAAAAACCTCCACAAGTACAAAAATACCAACCTTTATTTCCACCTGTCAGAGCTTTCTTCACTGACAGCTTCTTCAGTGGTTTCTTTGCTGCAACACAAACACACAGGTCAGCTGGGGTAGCACAGTCTGTCTGGTGAAAACATCACATTCCTGTTGTGTCTGGAAGCTTCGGGAGAACAAAAACACCCCGACAGCAGCAGGAAAAGTCTGTTAATTCACCTCAATGTCCAGCTGCAGATTCTCAAAACAAAGTTGGTATTTAAATAACGAGTCTCAATAATAGCCGGCATGAACAGATCTCAAGATGTACCTGCACTGTAACTGCTCACATGGTAAATTCAGTATACTGTTTCCACAACATTAATTATTTATAGTTGCTGTTGTTTATTGTTTTTTTTTAAATCGCTGTAAAACACCATCAACAAGTAAAAAAATACCTGCAGATGTTTCAAAATAAAAACCCGTCAGAAAGTGCCTTTTGAGCTTGTTTTGGTAGCTTTTAATGTGAAACACCTTTGCAGGAAGTGTCGAGTATCATTAACAGCAACATTACCATGCTAGAAAAATGGCAAAAACAATAGATGTGACTTTAGTAAATCAGCAAATATGAAACCAGGGAAAGCATTTTCCATCACATAATGTAGAATACTGTACATATTTCTACACTCCTATTTATATTTTTAGATTATTGTTTTTACAGTTTTTTACTTGCCAACTTTTTATTATCATTTCTATCTCTTCAATGCCTTGATTAACAAATACAACAATTTCCCCTCAAGATTAATAAAGTATTTCTGATTCTGAGTTCTGACTCTGATCACAGGACTCTGTTGACTGCTTTCCGAACCCAGTAAAACTGCACATTTTGGAGTGGCCTTTTATTGTGGCCAGCCTAAGGCACACCTGTGCAATACCCATGCTGTATGATCATCTTGATATGCCACACCTGTGAGGTGGAAGGTTTATCTCTGCAAAGTGCTCACTAACACAGATTTTGACGGATTTGTGAACAATATTTGAGAGAAATAGGCCTTTTGTGTAAATACAGAAAGTCTTAGATCTTTGAGTTCAGCTCATGATGAATGGGGGCAAAAACAAAAGTGTTGCATTCATAATTTTGTTCAATGTATGATCAAACATAAAAAAACAGGAGAAATCACTTGTCTCTAATATAAATCACTGAATAAAGCCCCAGACAATAATTTAAGAATGTGAGGTATTTATGTATTATTTGAGTTTAGCATATCAGTAGTAGTAGATATAATAATGTGTATAATTTACCTGGTTGTGCAGCTGCAGGCAGATCTGTGGTACTGGTGTCACTGGTCAACTCCAGTGGGACACTTAAAGGCTCTGATCACACAGACACGCCAATAAGTGATGCAGTCTCAAGACAAGGTCAGCATTATTTAAATCTGTAATGACTGTACCTGCCCACTAGGAGGCAGAAGAGCTCAAAACAATCTGACAGACACACAGATTCCTCACTGATCATTAAGCTGCCTGCTTTTAGATTAGATTTAATTCTCGATTTAACACCGTCTCTTTATATTTCCTTCATTTCAGTAAAGCAGTTTCCTGTTTCATTTAACCTTTGGACAAAGGATACTGGGTTATGTTAAATATTAGTAATATTAATATCTTTGTATATTACTCGACAGTTACAAATTATAAATTATAGAGTGGTATTACAAAGATTACCAAGTGATGAGAGGAAATTTATGGCTGCTTTAAAGGATAATTCTGGTATTTTTAAACCTGGGCCCTATTCTCACATATGTTGGTTTTGAAATGACTCGTAGGTACAAAACCTTTTGGAAAGTAGTGGCTGCAATGTATTCCCTTGGGGCAATTGCGCCCGTCAAAATTACGCCCACGAAAAGTGCTTCTTTTTGCCACCGGCAGGCTCAGACTGTTACACCAGGTGTCTGACAACATCATGGAAAGGATCCCTATGAGGGACTCTTAGGGACACCCTTAGTTTTTAACAAGAAACTGAAGTCTCGCTCAAGTACAGTTCTCGCTCTGAAATCTCGTGAGAGGAAAGTTGTTGCAGGAAGACGCCGGTGGAAACAAGGGAGGAGAGTTTGTTGTGTATGTAGAGGAGCTGCTAGTGTGTGTTACTCCAACACAGCAAACTTTTTGTGGACGTCAGTTTGACGGGCAAAAGTGCCCCAAAGGAATAAAGTTGCAGCCACTGCAGCCAGTTTTGTTAAAAATACCAAAATTATCCTTTAAGTGGTTTTTGTCCTCTAGGTGGCAGTAGAACTCAACAAGTAGAAACAGCCCTGACACATAAGGTATGTTCAAACTTTTCTGATCACCTTCAGGACTTAACTCCATCGAAAGTTTGGAAGCTACAAAACAAATGAATAAATGGACTGAGTTGCGATTTGTTGGTCAAACTGCTGGTTCCTAAATAAAGAATGATGTTTCAATCTCAATTTTTTTTTTAAGCCAATTTGGACAAAAAGTAATTTGGACGTTGCGGTTTTTCTTTAAAAGGAACAATTTGTAGCGTCCTTCAGTCCAGTATGTTTATTTCTGAGTTCATTCTTGCAACTGATGAGTATTTTAACTGATGATTAATCTCTTGACTTCTGTTATTTATCGAGTCATTGTTTAATCTATTAAATGTGGGAATATTGGAAAGCATCACAGTTTTCCAGATTCCAAAATAAAACTTAGTCCAAAACTTCCTTGCACAATAAAACTAATCAATTCCCAGCCCTATCGATCAATGAGTAAAATGACTCCACCTACTAGTGAGGCTGAATGAGGCGGTCCAGCGTGACAGGTCCTGTGATTGGATGCCGTGGGCGTAGGAGCTCATGTAGTTTTGTCGTCCCTGCAGCTTGTGAACCCTGACGGGGCCGCCGGACGGACCCAGCACCCCCCTTCAGACCAGAGACAAAAAAAAGTGCAGTATTGTTCTGGTTTGTCACAACTTGGGTCTTTTTTTCATAGTTTGGTGCATTATTTTTTAAGCTAAATCCACTTTAGCGTGATTGCATACCTCTGAATCAAGGATCAAGGTAATTTATCATAATCATTATTAAACAAAATTATAGTTTGTAGTCCCAAATAACATAACATTTATATTAGAATAGGGAAAGATATACCTATACCATTACTTATATACATTTACACATATACACCCAGAAATTCTGCAGTGGATTTTCATTTTGTATGTTTTGTCCAATGACATATTAACTTGTTGAGAACAACAAAACATGGAAACATTTTTCAAAATGAGACCCAAGTTGTAATTAACTGAATAATCCTTAAGAGTAAAGAGTATCAAGACAAATCCACAAATCACTCTTCATGAAATGAATGAATGAAGTTTAGCTCAGTTTGTTTGCTCGAAATCTGATCACAGTCACATTTAAACTGAAGGTTGAGATCATGTTGTCTCCACGCTGACACTGGAGCTTTGCATAAGAAACATCTTAGAACAGGAAGTGTTATTCATTGTGGTTCAAAAGTGAGTCAGACATCAGACAAAAGAGGCTGGAGAAGATATAAAGATAGATTTATAAGATATAAAGTAGTGAATGACTGAAGGAAGGATCTGAGGGAGCAGAGTCGAGTTTTTTTCCTCTCGGGGCCCCGCGGCCCTCTGCAGAGGAAGGAGGTCATTCAGGGTTGAGAGCTTAATCCTTCATTCCTGCACATTCCTTCGTGGTGTTGGTGTTTTGCTGGGGTTCAGCAGAGAGCAGGACTCATGCTGTTCATTATTACATCACACCTGCAGCTGCCGTCGGTAGCAGGACAGATTGTTTGAGCCACGTGTCGTTAAATGTACACCAGAAAAACTCCAGACTCCAACCAGACCTGCTCCAAATCTGACTTCAACCATTCAGCACAAAGATCTGCTTTGGTGTGATTTTCAGGGACAGTCGGTTCGGAAAGAAAGACAGAAAGCAGGTGTAAAATTCCTACCTGTGGACAGCAGCTCCACAGACGGAGGAGACGGAGGCGTAGATTCCCGTCCCGAACACAGACACCCTCCATTGGGTGCAGTCTGGAGGACACAAAACCACCACACCGTCCTCCACCAGGTCGGCTCCGCGCGTCACACAGGTCACCGGTACCGGCACTGATCAATGAATGACATCAACATTAACAGTAATTATGAATAAAAATGTAGTAAAAGTCAGAAACATAAATTTTGTCTTCTATGAGATTAGGTTCTTTTTGATTTTTCATTACTTTTATGTTGAATGCATCATACTGAAGTACAAACACGTGTATATAACATACATAATATAAGTATAGTTATAAGTAACAATATATACAATTTAACCAAAACATAATATATAAAGCACATGATAAAAATAATATTAATTTCACGTATATTTGTATGTTTCTGTGTGGACAACAAAGTCTCCTATCTAATTACACACCAATACAGTGCAATAATATACAACACTACACGGTGAAAAATAATATAAAACAATATAAACAATATGGTGTACCCGAAACCCAATAAAAATATAAAACCTTACCCTTTTGGGACTGAACTAAATTCTGCTAATGCAATTCCTGATAATGCTGCGTTCAAGTGACACTGAAGTTATCAAGTTTCTGGTGTTGAAATCATCTAATCATCATCGAATTTGTAATCATGAAAGGAAACTGAATTATCTCAGACTTGGCACAAACAAAAGTACTTACAAAAAAACAAACATTGATGAGTCACATAGACTAAAGTCTTCTGTTTTTTTTTATTTTTATAAATTACACCAAAACTTTCTGAAGATCAATTCACAGTATTTTTAGAACAAACTTGGCCAACCAAACATCTGCTTGTAGTAATTCTGTGAAGTGAATGCTTGTAAAGCTTAAACATGGGAATATTTCCCATCGCTACCATCCATCCCACAAAACGTCAACATGAACATCAGCCTGTTAGCATTTAGCTCCTAGTACCGCTGTGCCCAAGTACAGCCTCGCTGAGCTGCTAGCAAGGCTGTGTCTGAAATCACAACCTATTTACTACATAATAAAAATACATTTGCTGAATTCAAAGAACAAAGAACAGCATCTTTAACATGCATAAAGTATTTTGCTAGAAAACTGCTTTAGATAGATGCAACGATTAGTTTTGTGAAATGACATCGATCAGTGATAATGCAAAATGCTGCGGGTTATTAAATGAATGAAATTTTAATTGACTGCTCACTGTAAACAACTGAGTGGCGTAATGAAAGAGTGAATGAACATCCAATGCCTGATCTACACTAAAATATTTACAAATCTTAACTTATTTAAAAAATGTGGGATACCACAGACGCAGAGGTGGAAATTAACACCCGCCAAGCGCCAAAGGCGGCTGGATTTAGCGGCTAAATGTTGGAAGGCTACCCTAAATTAGTGATGTGCGGATCGATACTAAAGTATTGATATTTCTGATGTTTCCTGCTCTCTTATATACTCTTATAAAAAGGATCGATATCTAAACTTTGTAATTTGGAGTGAGTGTGTGTTTTATCATATGTATCTTACTGTCACCAGGATGGTCTAATTGTACTCTGTTGATAGGAACTACTTCTCCTTCCGCCTGTCAAAGTCATGCTTGCGCTACGGTTGTGTGTGCAAAGAGAGTGAAATACTTTGGCAACACAGCATACTCTGCTAAACATCTGAGATTAAGTCAAAATAACATGATGATGTAATGAAGCGGCAGTTCTGAGCAGGATATTTTTTATTATAATTAAAGAATATGAATATAGTTTTATGTCTTGTCATCATGCAGCTATAATTTGGAATTGACCCTTCGCTAAGCCACGCCCAGATACGCAGCCGGCCAATCACAGCGCAGTGTAGGCTTCGCTCTAACTGAGGTCCGACACTTTCGTGGCTGCGCTCCATTGGCTAATGCAGAAAGAGTTGTTTTCTAGCTTTTTTGGCTGTATTTTTCCAAGATATGGTCAAAGCTTTTCCTGGGGCATTTTTAATAATTACAGTCGCTACCCAGAGAGGTTGAAAGGAGAAGTACGATTCATTACCTTTCCAAAACATAAAACAAAAAGTTAAAATCTACCCCTGCAGAATAAGAACAGAATAAACCAATTTTTTATATTTTTATTTATATCTTAAGAGCGCACACACCAGATGATTCAGACGCAGGACCACAATCATGGCGATTATACTAAACGATTTCAGAGTGACCGTTTCTGGGAACTTGGGATCTCACAAAAACTAAATTACTTCTTCTATCGCCTTACAATTCTCTTGTGTTGATCAAACTATTTCGTTAACTCTTACTTCTTTCCCTCGGTATGTACCCCATTGATGCCATATGTGCTATTGGCTCTTATCTATTGTAACTTGCATTACTCTTGCTGTATTGTTGCTTTGTTGATGCTTGTATGTTGTTCCTCAAATGTAAGTCGCTTTGGATGAAAGTGTCTGCCAAATGAGTAAATGTAAACTGCTGTCAGCTGGTTGCACTTGTGTGTGCTGTGAGAACAGCGGATGACCTCGAGGCTGAAAAGAGGGAACCAACCTGGTTTATAAATTTTATAGAGCGAGCAAATACAATTTCTGGTCAGCTCGCTCTCATTGGCTTTTCCGGGTTTCTAATTGGAGTAGGGTTTTTTTTCAAAACAGAAAAAGTCACAATTCTCTGGTTTCAGCTTCTTAAATGTGAATATGGCGTGGTTTCTTTACTACTCTATGACAGTAAACTCCCAAAAATCTTTGGGCTGTGGACAAAACATGACTTCTGAGGACGTCATAGTGGTCTTTGGAAAACATGGATCGATATTTTTCACCATTTTCTGACATTTTACAGACCAAACAACTAATCAGTTGATCGACAAAATGATCAACGATGAATATAATCATTAGTTGCAGCGGCCCTACCGATGATTAGCCAAAAGTAATGGTTAATTGGTTGGAACATCAACATTGTATGGTTGTAGTGTAAAGGGCTAAACCAACCTTAACACTGACACTTAAATTTATGAGAAAAACAAACAATATCCACTTTTATGTAATAATTAGTGTTATATATTTGATACATGATAGGTGTGATCGATGAAGGGGTAAGAGATTTCAATTGACAGGGCTGTGGGGGTACCTTAGAACAAAAAGGTCGAGAACCAGTGCTCTAGTGTGCAGCCAGCAAAATAAGAATAAATTGAAATATTGATAGTTAGAGTAATACACATTTTAAAAAGGATAAAAATGATTCAAAAACTGGGAGAAATCAACTCGATTTACGACTGAGGATAAAAAAGGTTTACAGTTACATAATACTATTCATGAGAGAGTCAGTAATTCATTGAAATACAGTCAGAATAACAGATCCGCTCTTTGAAAGGAGAAGACACGGGATAAAAGGAGCTTTTCATCTGCTTCCTCTATTTGAGAGAACAGACAAGTGGTTAGTATAAATTTCAGACGTTTTTATGATTCGGGCTCAATATAAACACGGGAGGGGAAAAAAGTTCTGAGGATCAACAACAAGTCATACAGGGAGGTTTAAGGTTACCGCTGCCTGCCTGTTTCCGAAAACCCCAATTCATCAAAGTGAAGAGAAGAAGACGAAGAAGAAGAAGAAGAAGAAGAGGTAGTAATGCACACAAAGTCACATTTAAGGGTGAGAGACAGAGATACTTCTCATTATTACAGGTCAAATCATTGTTAAGTGTCCTGATTTATTTCCCTCTCCTCAGAGGATGAAGCCTTCAGGTTTTGATTAACATCTTAAATTAACCATCACAACAGCCCGAACAGTAATCTTACTCTCAGGCTAATCCTCAAACACCCTTTTGAAGAAGTGAGGACTGGACAAAATAAGTCTTCTTTTGCAAAAATGTGCAACAGTGTAAAAGTCAAATTGGTTCTCACAAAGACAGAAGAAGAAGCACAAACACACTCATTTCCTTTGTGACCTGCCGCTTTTGATCGATTCAGAGAAATTTCTCAGAACACACACGGTTCTGGAGGGGAAAATATCCCTAAAGGAACAAAGGGAGTCTGTATTTAAATCATCCTCCATGTTTTATTAGCCAGTTTAACCTGTTAGGTTTGGTTAGTTTCACCCGTCAGTTAGTCTTTAGGTGAGTGGTGGTTAAACAGACACACAGACAAACAGGTAACATTCAGGACTGACCACTGGATTCTGAGCCAAACGTTGAGGAGATCAGGACAAAAAGGCCTGCAGAGAGAGAGGGCGGGAGAGAGAGGCATCATTAACCTGTCGTCAAACACACAAGTTAAATCAGAAGGACGCCGACCATGAAACACAGTGATAATACAACAGAACAGGACTGAGTAGAGCAGCGTACCTGTGAGTGGCACAAGGACAGACAGCTGAGACATTCCTGCACCTGAAACACAGACTGACCTCAGATTACTATGAAAACAACGTTAAATATGTTCATAAACAGTCAGTAAACATTTAAACGAGGTCGGGCAACTAGTTAATACTGGTTAATACTAGGTAACTCAGCCTTTACCAGACAACGTCAGTCAGTAAACAATATGTCAACAAATGGTCAGTTCACCAGTCAGTCAACTAGTGCATCCATCACAAATCAATCACTACAACAAGGCAGTAAACCAGTTACCCAGTCAGCAAACCTCTCATGTAACAGGTAAAACAGACAAATAGTAAAGAACGAGTGGAGTAGTGTTAAATCAACAGGTAGCTCAGTAAACCAGTCAGCACACAACTCAAGAAGTGGATAAATCAGGCAGTAAACACAAAGTCAGTCAACTAGTAACAACAGGTGAAGTCAACAGTTAAGGAGTCAGCCATAAACTGTAATTTAAAGTTACCAATCTACTGGTAAACATGTCAGTACACCAGTTACAGACACATTTAACAGCAAACAAAATTCAAACCAGTCTGTCACTTATTGGTCAGTCAGTAAGCCAATCAGACAGTTAGTAAATTAGATAATGATAATGAGAATAAACTGTACAAAATCAGTCACCAAGGCAGTAAACCACTCAACCAATGGGTCAGCCAGTAAGCAGTTAAAAATGAGTTGACTGGTTATATCAACAAAGAACTCAGCAAAACCAGACAGCCATAAACAGTTACTCACTATTGAAAGTCAAAAAAAAAAAGAGACAAAGTCAATCAGGAAATAGTTTTTAAAGCAGTCAAACAGCTTTCACTACAGTTAGTAAATAATTCAGCCAGTCTGTGAAGCAATCACACTTCAACCTACGAAGTTCTTCACTTGCTGGTAAACCAGTCAGTCAGTAAGCAATATGTAAAGCAGTTAACACATTTCTGGACAAACAATCTGCCAGTTAGTGATCCAGCCAGTCAGTAAGCAAGTGAAACAAACTGCCAGTAAATTAATATGAAAGAAACTAGTCAGTAAGTCAACAATCATATTTTAGTCAGTGAGTCCCTCCAGTCAGTCACAAAAAACAGTAATTTCGTCTGTCAGTAAATCAAGCAGTAAACTCGTCTCATCTTACTGACTGGTTCTTCAGCAGACGTCTCTCAGGAAAAGTGTTCAGAGTTTATTCCCTGGAAGCAGCAGGCGGTAAGCTGATGATGCTGAGCTGGTGTCGATCGCCCAGTGAGAGAGAACCAGCTCTTTAAATAAGCTCTCTCTCTCACGTACACACACACACACACACACACACACACACACACACCTTACAGTTGTAACATCAGAGGAGGAGGAGGTGGGAGGGGCTTCACTGACAGGTCGACCTGACAGAGAGAGAGAAAGAGAGAAAAATCTACAATACTGAAAACCACACGCACTGATAGTAATGATTCAAAAACTATGTAATGTTTGCTGTTTATTTGGAAGTAACTCCTCTCCCTGGGGGGTCCACATTAAAATAAAACATGCGAGACCATTACACCCGACATTACAGAGCCGAAGTAAAACCAGAACGTCCAAGAAACCAAATAAGAAAAACCTCATTCAAAATCCCACTGACCTTTTTTTTTACGAACACAAATAAACAAATGCAGCCTTGGAAGATAAATTGACTTAGTATTTCATGTTTTGCACCCCATATATTTAGACATTTCAAATATATCATACATTCAGACGGGGAAATAATCTCTACTTTTCAATCCTCACCTTTGGTCAGCAGCTTTAGGCAGTGACCAAAAGAACAAGACTGTGGATACAAACGACGGAAACTAGTTTCCTTGGTATTCCTTAGGCTCAAATTAATCTGCGTGGCTGTAAAGGCCACTTAACGAAGATGCTATAATCTTCTCCTTGTCCTCAATGGTTCTTGCCAACCCTATCTCTAAAGCAGTGGTTCTCAAAGTTAACTGGTCCTTGAGGCAGTTCACGGTGGTCCTCAGTTAAATGTGGAATCATTTATTTTCACTATTATTCCATCCATAAGCAGCCACAATGACAGAAGGTTGGCTATTTCGGTCATTGTTATTATTATCAGACTTTATTGTCCTCCTTAGTGAAAATGTGTCTCTGACTTCAGCAAAACAGAAATAGAACAATGACACCACAATTATTACACACATTAAAAATACAACACAGTATCACCATTAAACATACAACAACAATTGCGCCATGAACGGAAAATAGAAAGCAGCAGCAGGTGGAAAACATGTTTTTAAAGTGCAGTCATTTTGCATTCAGTGCCTGTGTGGCACACTGAATAAAAGATCTCCTATAGATGTTCCGGCTCGCCAGATGGGAGCAGCTCAAACTCTGAGTTTAGTGCGTGTGAGGCGTCTGTGAGGCGGCGCTAATAAACTGTACCCAGCTGATGCCACACCGGCGTATGCCCTGATAGTTCTCAAATGCACCACTCGTCAGACAGCTGTGATGAGTGGTAACTAACTGATAGAGTTTTGCAACATAAACATCTAAAAACTGAAGCACAGCCTTGTTCTCGTTTGGGACTGTGAGCTGCACTTTATCAGAGCTAGTTAACGTGTGTGTGGATTTGTGGTGAGATTTCTGCCTGATCAGAAGTGTTTCAGTTACTTTCGGTTTCACATGCAACATCCAGTCCTAAACTGCGTCCGTTACTGCCAGCGGATTACTAACGTGATGCACCACAGAGTAAAGGGCATGCAGACTTCTCGTCAAATGATGACGTTCTCGTTATATATATTGTTATACAGATTTGTGGGAGAGATTCTGAATGTGCAGAACGTTTTGAGCGTGAGCAGAAAACCTGCTGGCAGAAGCTATTAAAGTCCAGGAGTTTATTATAGACTTACAATTAATAATTTATTATTGAGATGAAAAGGTGCCACATGTATATTTAAAGAGGTTACTTCCCCAAACAAAGACACAAAGAGGAAGGAAGACTAAATCATGACACAGCAGGGACGATATTACATTAGAAAAGTTCATCTTCAGGGAAAACAGATCTGAAAGCAGCACAGAATGACTGAGAGCTGCACTGCATTATATTCTGTTATAGTTATAGGCTGTAGTGTTTGAATTGCCACCTGAATTTTGTGTTTTTCTTTACATAAATAAAAAAATCACCATAAACTGGTGCAGAAACATTCGTCAGAAGGCAGAAAATAAAGTTTTTAATACTCAAAATTTTCATACAATTTAGCAAAGATTTCTTAAAAATAGAGTTAAAATCTCGTCTCGTCTCGATCTCGTGGGTTAAGTGTCCCGTCACCTTCCCCGCAATATCATCAGTTCTGGAAAGATTGTAGCCTATTTGTCTTTCACCTTTAAGTTGCCATGCCAAGCTGTTATATTAAACTGTAAAATGCTTTCTACCAGGCCCCTATATCCCATCTCAAGTATGTGTTGACTGACCCTAAAGCTCCTCTGCTTTCCAATTAAAAACACTTGCTTGTTGGCTCTCTTACAAATAGATTTTTATTTAAACTTAAAGTGTAGTCAATGATTGTACCCAAGCACTTGAAATGTCCCACTACTTCCACAGGATGGTTTTGAAGTACAACAGGGGTTACTGGCCCCTCTTGGTTTTGTTTGTATTTTATATTATTTTGTTTTGGTCACATTCATTTCCAGTTTAGTAGCCTGACACCAGTCCTGCAGTAAAGTGACCTGGCTAAAGTATTGAATTTCATACACATTCTGTGATAAAACATCTAAAAGAAAAACTCTGATGGGGGACCCTGTGACAAAGTTCCATTAAACGTGGGTCCGTGGTCTAATTGGTTTCAGTTTAGGGGTCCTTGATGTGAAAAAGTTTGAGAATCACAGCTCCAAAGTGTGCAGAAGGTACTCGGGTGCTTGAGGCTAAAATGAGTTTCCTTTGCAGGGCTCACCCCTATCCTGGGTTCACACTACACAACAGTGTAATCACTTAATCTGGTCACTTTGCCAGATTAAGTGATTATAGTCATAAATTCTTGCTGTGAATTGGCCAAGAGACATGGCAGACTACATGTTGTTCCTCAACCAATCATGGCTCACCATCTTTCATGACTTACAGAGGTGATCAAAAAGGGGCCAGGGGCCGACTTCACAGCTGAAGCTGACAGCACCAACAATATCCATTCTCTTTATCCACATTTACATTTGTGCTCTTATTGGTCAATCAAATACTTTAAGTTTTCAACCTCTGCAAGAAAAGGCAACGCAATTCTGACCTGCTCATCTCTTTATCGAGACATTATGAGGTGTCCCAGATGTTGTCTTCCACTATAACCTATACGGGATAAAACCAGCATGTGAAACTAACTAACTACTTTTTATTAGAAAGGTAGGTCAGAGTAGAACTGGTGCCCCTTCACGTTCAATGGAGTCAGTTGTGGTGGTTCAGGATCTGATAAGGACGCCTCCTGGACGCCTCTTTCTGGAGGCATTCTAGTCCAACTGGGAGGATACCATGAAGTAGACCCTGAGCACAGTGTTGGCGTTATACACCGTTCGGCCATAACATTATGACCACCTGCTGGTCGTAACATCTCCCTTTGGCTGCCAAAACGTCCCTGACTATGCATTGTGTGTTCTGACTCCTTTCTATCAGAACCAGCATCAGCCTTTTCTACTATTTGACCTACAACGGCTCGTCTGTTGGATCGGACCACACAGGCCACCTATCACTCCCCACATGCATCAAAGAGCTTTGGCCGTCCATGACCGTCCATGTTTCTGACATTACATTTCAGCCACATCAACCGGACCAGGTACCATGGCGGATGTAGTGATTGCTTAGTGGAGAGTAAAGTGAGCAGGGATAGAAGCCATGCTGGCCCAGCTTGGGCTTAATTCTGCTCCTAAAGGTAAAAATGAGACTCATGTTGGCCAAGCTACCGAAATCAGAGACTGTGTGCCCACATCTTTACAGAGACCTGCCCCATCAACCACTTGATCAAGCACTCGGTAGGTGGTCCATGTTCCGAGCTGTTAGTGCAAGACTCCAGCAAAATGAGAAGAGGTGGACATCAGTGATGCTTGGTGCTAAAACACAGTCAAGACTTTTTAATGTGAAGATGAAACCATTTTTCATCTTGTTGTTTACATTCTACTTAGATGCAAAATCAAAAAATGCACTGCAGAAAGTTCGGGGTGTAAACATTTATGTACTTGTACCTTGTGTCATTCCTCACAAAAATTATGAAATTAATTAGAGTGTAACCTTCAAAAACAGACAAACAAAGACCTAAGTCAGCGTTGGATCCGCTAGGCACCAACAAACACAAAGAACTGCAGATATTTAGGCTACAAAAGTAAAAGAAAATCTCCTCTCTTTCCTTGACCTTGATGGAAAACGTCATGAGGTCAAGGAAAGAAGACCGCAGGTCTAAGAGAATCCGACTGCCCACCCATAGGCCTATTTATCAACATGAATCCCAATTGTACGTAAATACAGTGTTTCCCACAGAATGACAACATAACTGTGCAGAGGGGGGGGCGACGGGACGAGACAAGATGCTGAGAGAATATATGCGCTGTGCAGCACTGTCATCAAATACGATTTTACCCATTTTAAATAGTAACAAAATCAATCAAAAATCAGCGTTGATAATGTGGCAGGCCGCCACAAATAAATCAGTGCGCGGGAAACGCGTAGATGTTATCCAGCGTGATCTTTGCCTTTATTAAGGCGAGGGTGTCAACATCTGTGACTGAAGTAAAATTAATTTGCTGAAGCCTGCAGTTCATAACATTATCCTCACTTTGATCACGTTACAAGACCAGTAACAGCTCGCATGGGTCTCAGTTACTGCTGACAGTTTAAGATAGGCCTATATGCATATTAGCAAGTTATGGCATAAGATTGAAAAGGCTTAATAGCCAATGGTAAATTACATGGTGATCAACCTCCTTTATCAGTTATTATGGTTGGTGATTTATTTATTTTTAATTGTAGAAAACACTTAATGGCTTATTTCAACAACAATGGTGTTGAAACAGTATTAGATTACAAAAAAGCCAAAAGAAAACAAACCAAAAGAAAGAAGGTAATTGTGAGTCCTCATAATCAATCAATTCAAGTATCATAATGTGCGTCTGTATTGCAAGGATCTTGCTAAATGTGGTTGATGGATTTTATCGTTTGAGTTTGAGAACGTGCGCCGCTTTAAATGTTGCCGCCGCAAGGAACTGTGGGATGGCATTTTATCCTTTCCTTTCGTAAAGGATGGTCCGGTGTGCCCTATGCTAAAGGAGATATGAAAGGAAGCATTGAGGCACCTTTCCTCAGCTTTTAGAGAATTTGAACAGCTCTTATCATGGCTGACACTGAAATACTTCCGGTTCACTTCACTCAGTTAGGAAGCTTCCTAAGCAAAAAAGACTTTTCGAACGCAGCCTTAATCTTAAAAGTTTCAGCCACGTGCCGACGACTGATAGCAGCAGGACTCGCCATGTTAGCCCCTGCAGCTCTGGTTGTTGTCGAGGGCCGGGTGGAGCTCAGGGTCAGCTCGGTAATGTGACCGCTCAGAGAGGAGCGTACCTGTGAGCAGGTATACAGGCAGACCAGACAGCAGCTTTCAGGAATTCAGCTTGGCCAGCTCCCAGCATGTAGCTGGTAAAATGAGGAGGGTGAAGAAAATGTCTCAGGGAGGAATGTAACTGGAGCGAAGGAGAACATTTTCTGAAGGCTTTCATGGATAGATACAGGTACAGATAGAAAATCAGAGAGATGGACACATAGATATGAAATGCCTAAATCCAAATATTGGTGTGCAGTTCAGTTTTATTTTGTTTCAGACGAAAAATCAACTTTGGATTTTGATTGTCGGAGATTTGACTGATAAAAAGTACTTGTCCTTTCTCTTCATGTGTGCCTGTTTTGTATTTCAACTTCTCAGCAACACTAATCACTCTCTTTTCTGTGTGATGGACGCTTCAGTCAAAACAGTCTTGTTGCCAGGCAGATTTCTAGGCGCTGATCAGAATCAGGAACATCTTTGTCTCAACGCTCCACAGCTTTCTTAAGCTCCGCGGTGCTATTGCATAATGATATGAGATGGAATATTGCTTATGATTATTATTTCAGAACAGCGTAACCAGGTCCAGGTTTCTTTTCCCAGACAAAAAGAACATGTAATCTTTATTACAAACAGAAAATGTATTAATTTGGAAGTCTGGTTTAACAGACTTGTTAGAACTGTGGACAAATCTCAGTCACACCTTCATGTTCTCCTCAGGATGAACTGTAATAAATTTTCATCATCATCACGTAAACATTTTAATGTGTCCAATACTTTGGTTTGTGACCAAAGGGACCGAGGGACTAAGCTATCGGAATTAATTTGACTCCAAAGTCAGGACCCTGTTACAAGCGAGGAGTCGCCTATTTGGTCAACTTTGTTTTGCAGTTGAGGTTTTGCTGAGACTGATATAAAACACTTGTATGAGCAAACAAAAATAAAAAAAACAAAACAAAAATGTGCTCAAGACAACAACTTCTGTGTTTCAAGTCTCCTTGATTTGACTTTTCTTTCAACACAACTCAAAAACGGATCACATTTCATCAGCCAAATCACAAATCTTGGATGCTCAGAGTGTCCTTGAATGCATCAACAGCACAGAGTTCTTATAACGGTCAGCTGCAGTACCACAACACAGCAATGCAGCTTTGTCAACAGAAAAACAGACTACATGTTGACTGATGGATCAAAAGTCTCTGCCGGTTTCTAGAAAAGACTTAAAACCACTGTCTGCCTGGAAATCAGACTGATAGATGATTTAGATGATGGTCACAGCAGTTTCTCAGAGTGAGTAGTCTGAACACCTGCAAAATCTTCCACCTGGATTAGTGTAAATGCTCCAAATAACTTCCTCTTGATTTAAAAATACAAGTTTCTCTTCATCACCTGAAAAGCTAGTTTCAGGCAGAGCTCAGAGAGTAAAGGTCTGCAGACACCTGATCCATGTGTGTCACAGAGTCCTCACAGAACAAACGGGTCTTTGTATGAACCGCCAGAGGACCGGACACCATGTTATCTCCGTCCTGCAGAAACCTTGTATCGACAGTCTGCCTGTTAACACTGTACGCTCACATGTTGTAAAACATCAGATCAGAGCGAGAGATTCAAGTGTTTACATGGTTCAATTAATATATCTGATGGTCTGCTGAGGTCGCAGCAGGAACAGGACGGGAGTCAATCAGATCGCTTGCATTTAAAAACAAAAAAAAAAGATATGGGGCTACGAGTCTGACCGCTGACCCAGGATCATATCATATCACGAGAGATCAAGTACATTTACTCAAGGACAGCTGAATGCTTGTCGTTTAATCCATTAGTCGATCGACAGAAAATTAATAGGCAACTATTTTGATGGTAAAACGTTTGACCACCTGAATAAATAATTTAGATTCTGTAATGATGACCTTCTCAATGCTTGGGGACAGTGTGTGTGTCTGCTGTCTGTGTCTGGACTGATTTCAATACTGATGCTGATATATTTTTAACCAAGAGGCCACGTTTGTCCTGAAATTAAACATATCGTCTTTAGTTAACGAATGTGTCTTTTAGTTTTCACACAGTCCCGCAGGATCAGTTTCATGGTAGATGAATCAGAGCACATAACTGACTTTTACTTTGACGAGGCAGCAGGATAAGTGCTTCCTCTTCCTGCGCCGACAGTCAGCTTCAGCTAATAATAGTTAGGTGACTCCAGCACGGAGTATTGATGGGCCTGATCTATTTTGATTATTGGCTCAAATATGTAGCTTTCAACAAAGCGGCGTCCTGCTGACAGCAGAGTAACAAAACAGGTTTTGAACTTATTTTCCCCATCACCGGTCTGTTCTTTATCTTTCTTTCTGTCCTCTGCTTTATCTCGTTTAGCGTTGATCTCACCTGAACGTCCCCCAGGAGCTTTAGACTGAGACAACACCTGAGAGAACAAGATGAGAGGAGACGAGAGGAGACAATAGGAAAGGAGAGGAACCAACAGGAGAGGACATGAGACAAAGAGAGTGGAGAGGAGACAAGATGAGAGGAAACAACAGGAGAGGACAGGAGATAACAAGAGAGGAGACAAGATGACAGGAAACAACAGGAGAGGACAGGAGATACAAGAGAGGAGAGGAGACAAGATGAGAGGAAACAACAGGAGAGGACAGGAGATAACAAGAGAGGAGACAAGATGAGAGGAAACAACAGGAGAGGACAGGAGATACAAGAGAGGAGACAAGATGAGAGGAAACAACAGGAAAGGAGAGGAAACAACAGGAGAAGACATGAGAAAGTGAGTGGAGAGGAGACAAGATGAGAGGAAACAACAGGAGTGGACAGGAGATAACAAGAGAGGAGAGGAGAGGAGACACGATGAGAGGAAACAACAGGAAAAGAGAGGAAACAAAAGGAGAGGACATGAGACAGAGAGTGGAGAGGAGACAAGATGAGAGGTAACAACAGGAGAGGACAGGAGATAACAAGAGAGGAGACAAGATGAGAGGAAACAACAGGAGAGGACAGGAGATAACAAGAGAGGAGACAAGATGAGAGGAAACAACAGGAGAGGACAGGAGATACAAGAGAGGAGACAAGATGAGAGGAAACAACAGGAGTGGACAGGAGATAACAAGAGAGGAGAGGAGAGGAGAGGAGACATGATGAGAGGAAACAACAGGAAAAGAGAGGAAACAAAAGGAGAGGACATGAGACAGAGAGTGGAGAGGAGACAAGATGAGAGGAAACAAAAGGAAAAGAGAGGAAACAACAGGAGAGGACAGGAGATACAAGAGAGGAGAGGAGACAAGA
>NC_060160.1:3650101-3650792 GCF_021292245.1 Micropterus dolomieu | reverse complement strand
ACAAGATGAGAGGAAACAACAGGAAAGGAGAGGAAACAACAGGAGAAGACATGAGAAAGTGAGTGGAGAGGAGACAAGATGAGAGGAAACAACAGGAGTGGACAGGAGATAACAAGAGAGGAGAGGAGAGGAGAGGAGACACGATGAGAGGAAACAACAGGAAAAGAGAGGAAACAAAAGGAGAGGACATGAGACAGAGAGTGGAGAGGAGACAAGATGAGAGGAAACAAAAGGAAAAGAGAGGAAACAACAGGAGAGGACAGGAGATACAAGAGAGGAGAGGAGACAAGATGAGAGGAAACAAGATGAGAGGACATGAGACAGAGAGTGGAGAGGAGACAAGATGAGAGGAAACAACAAGAGAGGACAGGAGATAACAAGAGAGGAGAGGAGACAAGATGAGAGGAAACAACAGGAAAAGAGAGGAAACAACAGGAGAGGACATGAGACAGAGAGTGGAGAGGAGACAAGATGAGAGGAAACAACAGGAGTGGACAGGAGATAACAAGAGAGGAGAGGAGACAAGATGAGAGGAAACAACAGGAGTGGACAGGAGACAAGATGAGAGGAAATAACAGGAGAAGACAGGAGATAACAAGAGAGGAGAGGAGACAAGATGAGAGGAAACAACATTAGAGGAGAGGAGACAAGAGGAGAGGACACAACATTAGAGGAGAGGGGAGGAGACAAG
>NC_060160.1:3633621-3650001 GCF_021292245.1 Micropterus dolomieu | reverse complement strand
CAACAGGAGAAGACATGAGAAAGTGAGTGGAGAGGAGACAAGATGAGAGGAAACAACAGGAGTGGACAGGAGATAACAAGAGAGGAGAGGAGAGGAGAGGAGACACGATGAGAGGAAACAACAGGAAAAGAGAGGAAACAAAAGGAGAGGACATGAGACAGAGAGTGGAGAGGAGACAAGATGAGAGGAAACAAAAGGAAAAGAGAGGAAACAACAGGAGAGGACAGGAGATACAAGAGAGGAGAGGAGACAAGATGAGAGGAAACAAGATGAGAGGACAGGAGATAACAAGAGAGGAGAGGAGACAAGATGAGAGGAAACAACAGGAAAAGAGAGGAAACAACAGGAGAGGACATGAGACAGAGAGTGGAGAGGAGACAAGATGAGAGGAAACAACAGGAGTGGACAGGAGATAACAAGAGAGGAGAGGAGACAAGATGAGAGGAAACAACAGGAGTGGACAGGAGATAACAAGAGAGGAGAGGAGACAAGATGAGAGGAAACAACAGGAGTGGACAGGAGACAAGATGAGAGGAAATAACAGGAGAAGACAGGAGATAACAAGAGAGGAGAGGAGACAAGATGAGAGGAAACAACATTAGAGGAGAGGAGACAAGAGGAGAGGACACAACATTAGAGGAGAGGGGAGGAGACAAGAGGAGCGAAGACAACAGGAAAGGAGAGGAACCAACATGAGAGGAGAGGACACAACAGGAGAGGAGAGGACACAACAGGTTAGGAGAGGACACAACATTAGAGGAGAGGGGAGGAGACAAGAGGAAAGACGAGGAGACAAGATAAGGGGAAATAACAGGAGTAGAGAAAAGGAGAGGAAACAATAGGAGAGGAGACAACATTAGAGGAGAGAAGAGGAGACAAGAGGGAAAGAACCAAGGAGAGAGGAGAGGAGACAAGATGAGAGGAAACAACATTAGAAGAGGGGGGAGGAAACAACATTAGAGGAGAGAAGAGACAAAAGAATAGGAAACAACAGGTGAGGATAGGAGCAAAGAGGAGAAGAAACAACAGGAGGAGAGGAGACAAGATGAAAGAAAAAAGTAAAGATGAAACAAGAGGAGAGGAGAGAAAACAACAGCAGAGGAAACAAGAGGAAAATTTCATGAAAAGGAAATGTTTGTCCACAATAACAAAACAGCCTCTAAAATAACTTACCTTAAATTACCTCTAAAAACACACTGAACAGGTGGATTTAAGGCGGTACTCCACTTTCCCCTTGATTAAAACAAATCACCAATATAAGAACGAAAACTAAACTGCACTTCACACTGAAAACTGAGACACTTACTTAAAACCTGAGTATTTAGGTTCATGTAATTGTTGTCGTTATTTTCACATGAATCACTTCACCCCCCCCCCCCAAATTCTCTCTAGAAACGGTAAATATTTTGCCTCTCAGTTGAGAAAAAGAAGATGAATATTCCTTTGAACCATCGTTTGTGTTTTGAGCTATACTAACAAGTCAGCCTCCAGAAGATGCTGGAGAGGCTTCAGACCTTTAATCTCTGTGACTTTAACCCTGGGAAGACCTTTTAAAAAATCTTTTTACATAACATTATTATTATTATTACAGCTAACTAAATCTGAAAACTGGTAGTATTAACACAGTATTAAAGAGTTTTTGATGTGTTCCTCTGGTTGGTGTCCAGGTTTAACGAGCTGGAATAAGAACATTACGGTCAGTGAGTGTTTCTGGAGGTTTCCTTCATCCAGCAAACCTGAACTCCCACGTTGAGCAGCAGGCTGCTGACAGTCACGAGGAAAACTTGAATAACCTGGAATAATGTGTGTTTGTGTATGATTTCTTTTTAAAAGTGTGTCTGTACACGTGCAGGTATCAGTGTAAACAGTCCTGAATGACCACTTGTCTATGTACAAGCAGCGCTGAGAAGATGTAGATCAGTTTCATCTCTGTGTTCCAGCACAGAGACGGGTCCAGGGCATGTTTAGCCTAGCTTAGCACAAAGACTGCAAGCGGGGGGAAACTGCTAGCCTAGCTCCATTGAAATAAAAACATTCAACATGTCCTTATTCCTAAACGACTAAACAGGTTGTTTATCAATGCCCCTTATACCAGTCCAGCAACACGATGGCTGCGTCCACTTCAAGTATACAGTCTATGGGTTAAAGTTGTGAAAGGTCAGAGTTTGGTTAGCTTTAGGAAGTATTCACTTTATACCTGTGAGTTTTAGAACTGATTTTAGTCTCCTGCCTATATTTGTGATTTGTTAACTCCCTACGAGCCGGACCGATGTCTGATCGTCCGGCAGGGCCTGGTTTAAAAGTCTCATCTTGTCACTAAAGGTGATCGGGCCTTTGCTGTTCGAGCCCCTCAGCTGTGGAACTTCCTCAATGGCCTCTTTTTAATGTCTTCTTAAGTTTCACTTTTATCATACAGATTTTACATAACAGTTGCATTTATTTTTCTATTCTATATATATATATATATATATATAACGTATAGAGTTGTTGTTTGTTTTTTCTAGTGAGGACAGGCTGGAAACAATACACTGTCCAATGTGGCCTCATTCTAGGAACTCAGCAGGAGGAAATTCTCCATCCTGAACCTCCACTCTTCATGAGAGGAATCTTTCTTTTACTGTCTCAGGGCTGTGAAGTTAAACTGCATGAGCTCTCGTCTCACTTCAGTTGTCACAGAAATTTTCTATGAACAAAGGTTTTAAAAGCTCAAACAGAGAGTGATCTCTGAATTAAGATTAATATAACAATAAAATGAAAATAATCTAAGTGTTTGGGAAGAAAAACATTCTTAGTTATGATTAGAGAGTGGATCAAATACCCTTCATTTTTAATAGGTTAAATGAATGTATAATTGATTTAACAAACATATTTAAGGGTTTTTAATGTGTTTTCTGCATGAATTAAGAGGATTTGGGGACAAAAAGTCCTCAAAATCTAAAAGGTTTACAGGTGACTTTTAAGGATGAATTAATGGATAAATGAATCGATTATAATGTGTCTGCTACGATATAAAGGGTTCACCAATATTCAGTAAATTTCAAGGAAATATAATCAAAGTGTTGGCAGCTTTAGGTCAGACGTCCTTTCTCACCTCCTCTTCCTTTCCCATTTTCATCTACTTTGACCTCCGTCCTTATTTTCATCTCCTACAGATTTCTCCTTCTCTCATTTCTTTTTTCTCCTCAACATTTTCTCCCCTCCCCTTCTCTTATCTTTCTTACTCTCCTCTCCATTTCCTCTTCCTCATTTTTGTTCCCATCTCTCACCTCCTTCTATTCCTCCCTCTTTTTCTCTCCTCATCCTTGCCCTTCTCCTTTTTAATGTTATCTTCATCTCTCACATTCATCCGTTATTCCTTTCCTCTTTTCCTATCCATGTTTCTTTAGAACCTCCTCCTCTAGATCACCTCCTTCTACTCCTCCTCATAAAACTCTTACTCTCCCTTTAGGCCCTCTTCTCCCTGTTGTTCTTCTCTACTTATTTCTCCACCTCCTTTACTCTTAGTACTGCTAGTACTAATAACTTCTTGACACCCTGCTCTTCCTCATTTTCATTCTTACCCAAATTGCTCATTCCTAATCTCCACTCTCCTCCTGCTCCTCCTTTTCCTTATTATTGTTCATCTTCCTAATATTTTTCTCCTTTTTAATGTCCTCCTCCTCCTCTTATATGTCCTCCTCTCTATTTCATCAACCTTTGTTATCCTCCATTAATCATTTTTCTCTTCACTCTTCACCCTTCTGCTGAACGTTGTCTACATTATTTCCCTCCATACAGTCTTCTCTCCTTTTTAAAATTCCTCCTCTTCATCACCTCCTTGTAAAACTCCTTTTCCTACCTCTTCTCTTATTACTCTTTTTAACTTTCACCTTCTTCGTTTTCTCCCTCCTGTTTTTCCTCCTCATTATTTCGGCTCCCGGGTCATAAAGTCAACATAACAGAGTCGACATCCCCGACACTGAGCTGGGATTAACTCTCTCGGTGTGTGTGTGTGTGTGTGTGTGTGTGGTCTCTGGAGTAGAAATAATAGAAACAGAGGCACATGGCGTTTCACACTGAGTTGAACTCTGTTTCCAACCATTGAGCAGATTTCAAACTCTTAAGTATTTAAAAATAATTTTCAGCGGCTTATAAATAACAGTTCTTTTTTTGTCTTTTGGAAAAATGCAACAACAGCGGACTATTGTTCAAGATGTTCCTGTTTTTAGTTTTGTGTTGGTCAGGAGTCAGAGTCTCTTTAGGTGTCCAGGAAACTTCTGGTGCATCATTTACTTGAATTACTCATTTTTTTTTATTTTAGTTCTCTGAAATTAATATTTCCTGTCCTTAAGGGACCCATTCCTTCAAACATTTAAAATGTTAAGTATGTATAAAATAACATTAACGTACTTTCAACTATTAGAGCAGCATGATGGCCTCTGGATGTTACTGTCTATCAGTCAGCCCATTTATCAAACCAAATCTGAAGGATGCTTCCTGTCGTTGGATATTTATCCTTCCTACACCTACAGAGATTCACTAATTGTACCAGTAAGGTTACTGTTCACCTCTCTATACATGACTCTACTTGATATTGTTTCAAAACAAGACTCTCTGCTCACCTACGTTAACCACTGTGTCAAGTCATATTTAACACTTTCTACATAGAGCTAGTCAATCTGTTTGTAATGAAACAAAATGAAGCTAATCTCAGCCATGGGTTGCCTGAGAGAAGGACCAGAGTTCAGCATTCTCAAGCCAGCAGCGTCAGACTAGGCAGACAGAGAGGAGAGACGGAGTCTGTTTTGGAGAGTCACTGGCTGCCACCTTTGGCTTACTTTAGCTCAGCAAAGTGACCCTAAAATGAGCTGGGGAAACCTGTGTCAGAGTACCCCTAAATTCCTTCAGTTACCACACACTCACACTCATACACACAGATTAAAATGCCATGGTGACATAATCCTCAGACTGATCTCTTTGTTTTTGGTGCTGTGGTGTTGGAGGAACATGGCAGCAGCAGAGCTGTACCACACTGTGCCAGGCTGCCTTTAAAGTGATAGATGTGTGTGTGTGTGCGTGTGATACCACAGTGGTCCTGCTCCTCCTCTTGAGTTGAGAAATGTTCCAGTCTGTGGGAGAAAAACAGAGTTAAATGAGGCAGATTAAGCTCCTGCAGAGTGGATGTGGATGAATATAAACTTTATTTTATCTCTTCTGAGGTGTAACACTAAAAACATCTAAATACCACACAAGCATCCACACAGCCCCATGAGAGGTGGGGGCCTAAATAAGCATGCTGATTTGTCTGTCACAGACAGTCACAGAATATTATAAAAGCAAACAGGATTAGCTTTAGCACTCTTTTTAACTTCTTCTCATTGCTGTGTAAAAAAAAATATAAGTGAAACTAAATCCCATGTGCAAGAAAGTGTAGCATTCAAACCCTGCTAGGTAAATACACGGATCAACCATAATTTTATGACCACTGACTGGTGTCATGACAATGAGTTAATCAGTGTAATTCACTTCACCTGTCAGTGGGTGGGATATATTAAGTAGCAGGTGAACATGTGTCTTCATTGTAGATGTGACATTGACATGGGCCAAATTGTGATGGATAGATAACTGGCACAGAGCTTCTCCAAACCGGTCTGCAGTGCTCACTACCTATCAAAAGTGGTTCAACGAAGGAAAAGCAGTGGACGGCAAAGACTCACTGATGCAAGTGGGAGCAAAGGCTGGCGAGTCCGATCCAACAGACGAGCTACTGTAGGTCAAACTGCTGAAAGGTTGATGCTGGTTATAGAACACACAGAGCATACACAGTGGAGTCCATACCTCGACAGGTCAGGGCTCTTTTGGCGGCAAAGGGGAGACCTAAATTATGACCAGTAGGTGGTCATAATGTTATGGCTGATTAGTGTGTAACTTGAGTGTTTCAACATTTTAAAGTTAGTGAGAAGTGAAAAACTTTTTAAGAACAGTCCAACTTAATGATAACCTTACATTATCATGTGTGAGATTAGCTTGCTGCATTAGGTGAAATTATGTTGGTCACTAATGATGTCATCATCTCATCCTCAGGTTTAAAAAAACAACAGATTTTTGTATTTTATCTTCTGGTTGCATCTAAACACTAGCTGATACTGAGCCTGAACTGAGCTGAAAATGTTTCATGAGTAATAAATATGCACCTACCTGACCTCAGCAAGTGTTAGGTTTAATATTTACTGCAGTCAGTGTGGATCACAATCGGTTATTTGGCGTTTAACCGGTGCAGGAATCATCTGCATGTTAATCAGAGAACCAGTGCTTCATCAGAAAGCTCTCTGCATGTACAAAATAAAGAGCTGGGCCGCTGTGAGTTGAGACCGTTAAGCTTTATTAGTGCTGGGTGGAAGAGACAGAAATGACGGTGAAGACAGAGAATGTTTAGTCCATTTACAGAACAGAGCTTAATTAATATAAAACTGGAATAAAGAGATCCACTACGACCCCGAGAGAGAGAGAGAGGGTTCACATCTTGTTGGTGTCCACATCACTTTTGGCCGAGTTGGGAGAGCTGTGGAGGACAGCAGGTCATTGTTGTTACTTTATAGATATAACAAAGAAAGCTAAAATGCATGTTCCTTTGAATGTATGTTTTAGATTTATTCTGCTTTCACGGCTGTACGACAGGGTGACAGGTGCTTTGTCTCACCTGCTTCATAAACTGAGCAGCGTTGAAGAGTTCACTGCAGCCGTAAACGACCTTCCTCCCCTGTTTGGACTGAAAGCACACAGAAAGTCTGATCATTGTGTTTCCTGCTGCAGAGGCAGTGAACTGTTTTTTGGCTGAAGGAGGAATATATCGTAACTTTTCATTGCACTTCTACACACTTTCAAATAACATTTATGTGGAAAAAAATCCCATAAATTGTCTTCCAAATAGAACAGTCATTGACAGTATCTTGCAGTAGTAGTGAAAGTAGAACTTGTAGTATTACAGTACCTTTGCATAGTCAACCAGGTTCTGGTACTCGATGTAGTTTCCTCCTCCCACCACGAACACAATGGCCTGAAACAAACCGACGCAACACGACATCAGTGACTTGATCAATCTAAAAAAAGAGAACTGATAATGGCTTTTATTTTGAAGTTGCCACTCAAGGTATTTTAAAGGTTCCCTGTGGAGTTTTTGTTCTCAAGAAGCCTAACAGGTGTGCAGGTGCAAGTAATGTGCCAACAAAGACAGAGATGAAGAAGACTGCAAGCTAGTAAACATGAATGCAAACCTTACAGGTTTCAAATACAAAGACCCACAACTTTTCATTTGAGAATGACGAGGAAAATGCACCAATTAGTCTGTTACAGCTCAAAGAAACACAGAATGAGTTCTGGTGAGAAACGCTGAGTGTGAACATAACTCCACAGAGCAGCTTCAACTAGAAACCAACAGCTACGTTAGCACAGCTGATATTATCTGAACGCAGTGGAGCCTTTTGGCCTAAATGAAGAACCAAACTTGTCGTTTTCCCTCTAATTTATTACACTCGATGGATGCAGAACTTTGTACTTAAAGATATATCCCACGTTACTTCAGTGTATAAGGTGGCCCTTGGACACCGTTGGATCTGAGTGATATGAAATCCTGTTTAATCAATAATCCAATGACAAGTTGTCATTCATCAGTTTTACACCTGGTCAAGCAAAGGTGAGGTTTACATCATTATTATATCTATTGATTGATTTATTATGACAAGATTCTTAATGCCAACAACAGTCTGTTAGACTGTTTTAGCAGAAGATAAAAATGAAAACTGAACTTGTATTTTGAGTCTGTTTTCTAAGCTTGTTCATGAATCCACAGATTTTCTGAGTCGAGTTGCAGCAGTTTCGGAGGATTTCTGATTTGCACCATCATTTCCAGTTCAAACTCTGTTTGTTCTGGAAATAACTCAACTGAATCTCATCCATCAAACTTCAGTCCAGAAACAGAAACTCACCTCCTGAAACGGGTTCTTGTTCCTGGGAATGGAGCTGAAGACGAAGAAGAGAAGGGAAGATGAAGATGACATTCCCAAGCTTTCTACCAGTCAACAACAGTCAATGTCTTACAGCCTGAACACTTCAGGTACATGAACTGAGCACAAGTGATTAGTAGGGATGCACCGAATGTTCGGCAACCTAAATTAAAAAAGCACTTTCAGTGTTTGATCTAATAAGTGAAAAGACTGAAGACATTTTACTGAACAATTATGTTGACATGTCGGCAGTGTGGAAGGATTTTAAAGAGACACAGATAGATTAAAATATCGCCGTTTCCAGACGCTGTTCTGCTGAATTCCACTCCAACTGTGGCTGTCACTCGTTTGTGAGAAGGCGATTAAGCTAGCCGCACTTAAATTTGGAGTGCACACGTATTTAAGCCTTTATGGTAACTGAAACGGACCAGAGCGAGCTGACAGGCAGGTTAGGTCTCTTTACAAAGTCTGACAGTATAAGAGTCCTACCTGAAGAGAGACTATGAAGTCTTCATGTTACGCCGTACGAGAACCACATGCAACATTATTTATCAAACTGGGTCGGACTGGATGGATTTAGCGTGAGGAGGAAACACATGTGACAACGTCCATTTTTTAAAATACGGTGTTTATACAGGATGGAAATAAGATTAATTGGATTATATTCACAGAGAGTATAAAAAATATTACATGTGTCCATTAAAAGTAAATGGACACATATAATTTACTTTACTGGACCCTCTCAGGCCTCGGACCCCCCCACCATAGTCTCTCCACTCCTGTGGGAAACACTGAGTAAAAAGAACATTTTGACTATTTAAAATATAGGCAAAGCAAATGGGGGGAAAAAAATGTGAAACAACTTGTTTGGTGTTCAGGAAAGTTTTTCACTATATTCAGTTTCGGCTTCAGCCAAGAATTTTCATTTCGGTGCATCCCTAGTGATAGAAACAGATTAGAGTAGTACCTCTCGCTGCCTCGCAGCATCTTTGGGTCGAAGTATCGATAATCGTCTGTTTCCTGGAAGATCAGAGAGAAAAACATCAGTCAGACGAGCAAACAGCTGATTCATCAGTCGGCCACTTCCACATGGATCATCTTACTTAAGTGTGTAAAAGGGGCTTAAGTGGCTGCTTCTGACAAACGTTTAAATTAAACATCTTAATTTAATATCTTCTTTGAGTTATTAAATCACATGTACAGTTTATTATAATATCAACTGATTCTGAACAGATGTTAACAAAAGACCTTTTGAATTATTACCTGTTAAAACCTTATGCAGAGTTATGATCAGCAGCTGCTCTGTCCCACCTCATTAATGTTTACAGATCAGAGTGTTTGACTCCCATCTGCAAACTGTTTTTACTGAAAGATAAATCTCTTATCTGCAGGGATTTTTAATTTAGTTCAGTTGACATTAGGATGAGGAGTGTGGAGACCCGAAGACATTAAGAAGTAATCAGATGAAACAGAGAAAATACGATATAATGAGTTGAAACAATCCAATAAATATTTAAAACTCAGCTAAATATTATGAAAAATTATCATCTTTCGTCTTGTCATTTATTTCCAGCAGTTTTACTTTCCAAACTCAGTTTCTATTTTATTTTGTCTTTTTCATTCAAGACAAACAGGGCAGAGCCATTGATGTGATTGGCTGGTGCTTAACGAGCAGTGGTATTTCATTCACTGGAAAGTTTTTATCCAGAATTAAGGCTTAAACTTGGAACCAAAGGACTACAATGTTGCAAGCCTTTATGCTAAGCTAGGCTAACCACGAGATCGGTTTCGCACAGACATGAGATTTAATATCCCCCTTAACATCTGACTCTCTGATTGAAACTATTCCTTTGATTTTCAATATTTCCCTCAACTCTAACTGAAACACACATGTCCAACCAAGAAAGACACATGCAAACGCAACACTGCAACAGGAACAATGCACGCACGCACAAAGAATAATCTGATAGAGGGAGAATGTGCTCCTCTATTTCTTTCATCTTCATCCCAGTCCTGTCCTTCCCCTCCTCCCTCCTCCCGTCAGATTCACAACAGGATCTTTGTTGGTCATTTGTAACCCCAGACGCTGAGAAACCTACAGTGTGTGTGTGTGTTTGTGAAAATGGCTACATGATATAAGGAGCCAAATAAAAAAATTCACTGATTCATCATCATCATCATCAGTGATCTATGTACATGTTAAACTGTGTGTCGACGGGTTCACGTGTGGTCTGTGTTGTGGTAATATAATATCTCCTTCACCCTCCTCACACACACACACACACCCAGTCCACACGAGTAAATATGAAGTTAATGTGATTTCCTAGAGTGCAGAGGTTTGTGTGTCTGAGCTGTCAATCACAGACGGTTATAAAAAGTCACACTGAAAAACCCTCTCACACTTTCTCACCTGTCTGTTGAAGAACTGAAACCAAATTTTTTAAGCTTATGTCTCTTGATATTTTCTGTTTCTTCTTGTCAACATGTTCAGACTCAAACCAGCAGTGAATGTATCTACTAACAAGTTCTGTGTGTATCACAGCCTAATGTCTCCTCTTCCTCTGAGCCGTAGAGCTCCATGGTTGCCTAATAACTATTAAAAAGCATCAATAAGCATTACTGTTGCACTGGGTGACATGTTTGTTCATCACCACGAGCACAAACAGTTTATTCTGTTCACCCTCCTGCTGCTCCAAATACTCACTGGAGCTCCACTTGTGGATTCATCCGCCGCTGAAAATAGTCCCCAACAACTGCACTATTTCCTCCTGTTTGTTACTGAGCCTTTTTAAACATGAAACTACATATTTGTGCGGTGTTTTTAAAGATTTATGGAACCAATGGGCTTGAAGTTGAGAGCCACAGACAGTGTTGAGAGACAGACTGACATGTTGGTTTGGATCTGCACAATTTCTTGGCAAGATAACAGCTTGAATCTACTCTAGAATAACAACAGTCTTTATACTATAAACTAAATTAACTATATTAACTTTTCTTGAAACGTTTTCTAATATTTCTGAAATAATAGAAAATGTTTACAAATCTTTCAGCTGCATCACAATACACACACAGTGACTTTTCATTACAGTAACTGCAGTAGCTCAAGAAAATAAACTGTAGTAGTAAATAGTAAAACAAATTCAAAAATAACCTCACATTTCCATGTTCTTTGGTCCACAGCCAAACTTTCTGACAATGCTCACTGAAATCGGTTAACATGCTTTTGAGATATACTATGACTAAAAGAAAAAACAAACAAATAGACAAGAAACAAACTCACAGGATGCGACTTCATCTCCATCAGGTTGTCCAGGATCCGAGTGACTGGAAGGTTCTGAAAGACAAGAACTAACTTTAAAACACCAGCTGTTCTGACACACACACACACGCACACACAAATCCAACAAACAACTTTTTATTTCATTCAGATCATTGTTCCTGGTGTAAAATTTAATCTGTGCACACATTTAAACAAACTCTTTCAAGCCATCATTAATCACTGAAAATGATAATTCACTGTTGGACAGAATTCAGGCATAAGTGGATGAATTATTTCATTTAAATTACACTTTACATGAATGCAGCATCAATCAACAGTGGAAAATCCTTCATCAGTTTTGACAACCAGTTTTCAAACATCTCGGTAGACGCGCCAATTGTTAATCAGACTGTTTTCTTTTTACTTAAAGACTGAATTAATTTCCCCAGTTCAAATATAGCTGCCAACAAGTCTTGAAGTGATTTATTAAGTGACTAAAATCATAACTAGTGTCCGGTTAGATCTCATCTATTATGTCTTGTGGCATATGATTTATTTAATTGTATTTTATTACCTTCAAACCTTCTTTTATTTCATTGGTGCAGTGGATAAGACACATGCTTTTGGTGTATTCTTTTAATATTCATATATATATATATATATATACACACACACACACACACACACACTTTCATTTGTTTATTACATATTTATACATTTATTTATGTCAACTGTATATTTCTCTACGTGTAGCACCTATCACCAAAGGAAATTCCTCCTATGTGTAAAATGCTACCTGGCAATAAAGCTCCTTCTGATTCTGAGAGCCCAGGTTCAATTCCTCACTGTGACACGTCCACCAATGTGTCCCTGAGCAAGACACTTGACCCCTAGTTGCTCCAGAGGCGTGAGACCTCTGACATACTTAGCAATTGTAAGTCGCTTTGGGTAAAAAGCATCAGCTAAATGAATAAATGTAATTTAAATGTAATTAATTTTCATTTGTTTAAACTGAGCTTTATGGAATATTTTCATATCAGGTCTGGAAAAAGGTTGTCAGTTCTGTCGACCAGAGATCTCAATATTTTGTGGTGGAGTTGTATTTATTTATTTCCACTCGTCGCTCTCCAAGTGTTACCAGTAAAAACCTCGAGTCATCTTGTCTTTGCTTCTCAGGTTAGTTTAAAAGTTTTAGACAAACTTCAGTTTAGGTTTTCACCGAGCAGAATCACACTGTTTTAATCTTCAGGATTATTTGTTTGGTTTGGATTCTGTTCAACTGTTGGATTTTCAAAATTGGAGAGGTGAATGTGGAAGAATTCTGTAACTCTCCTGACAGAACGTCAGCAGCAACTCTGAGTGTTTGTAATGTTCTGGCAGCTCTGCACAGCATCATAGTCCGACTTCAGCCGCTGTGAGTTCAGCTTCTGTAGGAAGAAAACAAGCCAACACCTCCCTGTGATGATTATAAAGTACTGCATATTGGTTCCAGTTTCACCCTGAAACACTCCATCATCCTCCTTGTTGTCATCATCATCGCTGCTGTCCAAGAACAAAGAATCTGTCACATTAGGTACGCTTGATTTAACCTGCTGCCAGACACAGACGGACGGAGGGTCGTGTTTTGGTGGTAAAGCTGGTAAAATAAAGCTGCTCTAAATGATCTGCTGTCCTCAGGTAAAGACACACAGCAGAGGACAGAGTAATGTTTCACGACTGGTTGCCAACTGTTAAAGGGGATGTGCCGAGGACAGTACAACAGAAGAAAAAGACATGACGAAGAAAAAAAACGAAAGACAGTGTCTAATAAATCACGTGATACAAGTATACATGTGATACTGTTATATTATTATACTCTTTTAAACGCTATGATTTTAGTGTTTAGTTTAGCTAAAAGACCCACTAACAGTGAGAGAAGAGTGAAGTCTTAGATTGAATTTAGGGGTGGGCAACCTAGAAACCTGTCAACCAGTATTGTCGGTTGTATATTCCTAATGAGAAGGTTACTGCTTTAATATATTTGGTTTGGCATATTTGGTTAAGCAGGACTGCTTGGTGGCAGTATTAAATGTTCAGGATATTTTCTTTAATGTGATGAAGAACCTTTCAGGTATTTAAAGTTCCACATATGTAGATGTTTCAGGTGATTAAAGTGTCTTTCCAAATATTCTGATGGAACAAGTTTAGAGTTATGCTAGCTCTGTGAGGCTGTAATGTAAGCTAAATGCTAACGTCAGCATGCTAACATGCTCACATGATTAGCAGGTATAATGTTAATCATGTTTACCATCTCTGTTTAGCGTGTTAGTATGCTAAGAGTCGCTAATTAGCAGTAAACACAAAGTATTGCTGAGGCTAATGGGAATGTCTTGAGTTCTGCAGGGGAACATTACCGTCTGAACCACGTTTCATCACAATCCAACAGTTGTTGAGATATTACAGACCGTCCTGGAGAATATAGGGGCTTTAATTCAGTTGAGTGGCCTGAGACAGATGATGAATTTTATTCATGACTGATTTGGCAAGTGATTCCTTAGAAGATTTAAAAGGCAACTCTGGTATTTGTTGACCTGGACTTTCCCAGGTTTTTGTGTCTATGTGAGCTATCGGGACAAAATGTTTTCAAATTGGTCCAGGATTGAGCAAGAGTGCTGCAGTCGGTAGCAGAGAAACAGGGCTGCGATTTAATACTGCAGGAAATTGTGCCCCATCAAAGTACGTCTACTAAAGTGCTTGTTTTTGCCACAGACAGACTCAGATTTTTATTACAAGTGTCTGACAACATTGTGGAAAGGATCCCAACAGAGGTAGACCTTTTTTGTTTGAGTGAGATCCTGTTTAACCTGAAACAGTCGCCTTTAACACTTGTGTGCAAGCTACCAGACTCCACTGATAAAAACAGTAATTTTGGGTCAAAAAACTATTTATCAATGACTTTAATAAGTGCAGGTTTGTTGGGTTTAGATGATGTTTAGATGCAACGCAGGTTATTTCATTTATGCTGATTTTCCAGCAGCAGAAATTGTTTTACTCACATGCTGTTTGATCACCAGGTTCTTCACTCCTTCCATCACAAACTGGGAGCCGGTATTCATCACTCTGGAAAACAGACTGCAGAGGATGGAGGAGGGGGGAGGACAAGAGAGAGGAGAGGAGGGAGGGAGAAAGAGGTAAGACAGAGAGCAGGAGGACAGGGTTAGACTGGTAGTCTGAACACAATCCCTGTTACAAATGAATGAACAAAAATACTATTACTGATAATACTAATACTTCTGCTGCTAAGGGACGCTGAACTCTCTCCCCTCTACCTCCAAAGCCGGGCTGTAACTTTCCCATCCCACCCCCCACACATCCAACAGCCCCAGCAAACAAAACAACAAAAAATAAATAAAACAACACCGGGGTCTGAGAGAAAGCCTCCGCACTTCAACTGCTTTCAGCGCTAACGCTTAAACTGCAATTCCCATGCCACATTTCACAGGCAAAGACTGAACATTTAAAGAAATTTTAACCTTTTTACAGTGTTTGCACATTAGTTATAACTACAGTTGCAATGTTCAGTTTTTGCTTGAGGCTGTTTTCAGGATATGTTGCGTAAACCTTTTTTCTAATACACTGAGAGATGTTTTAAATATTTAGTCTTGAGATCCCCATATCTCCCGTGAATTATTGATTCTTTATGAAGGAGGTTTATTACAAGACTGTTGTATTAATAAACAGGTAACTGAGTGTTTATATGCGTCATTTAAAATCTGAGTTTACAAAATAACAAATTTTGGAACTTGTTTTTAAGTCCTTTGCTCAAGGGTAGCTTTAAAAGTGATATTAGTAAGTCTGACTGTTTTTTATTTATTATCTCCAGTCACATTTTTCAGCTGTTGTGGAGAAATTTACTATAGTTTTATGACATAAGACATTGCATTTCCACCAAACGTCGACTCCCAAGAGTAAATACTCAGGTTTCGCCAAATACTTGGACTGCATTAGACATATAAGACCAAGTGTTTAAATCACTAAATATAAACACTGCTGCTTTCATTTGATATCTTGAGTATAAACAACATTTTTTTAAAACAGTTTTAAGTGAAATGTTACAAAAACATTTAAAACATATCTCATGACAACTTACCCCATGGGTTTCACTCCGCTGTTGCCGTAGTTGGCAGGGGTGGCGGCCATCTTTGTAAATGCCCTGGAAAAGATGAGAGGAAACCAGAATGACTCAACATGACTGGCTCTTCTGTTGAACTTAATAACTATAAACTCTACTCAGAAGTTATCATCCAGGCAATATTTTTATTAAAACAGAGACGACATATTACCCTTATTTGCTCTCTTCTAGGTGTTCCCAAAAAGGGCTTTTGTGTTAGTACAAAATGACAAATGACATGATAAATGTGTTTAAAAACTATATGGCCCTAGGTATAAATCTAGTGGTTCCAGTTGTTTCCATGGGTTTAAAAATATAGAAGTGATTTGAAGCTCAAATGGTACATAAACTGTTAAAAACCAAAGCTGTGGTTTGATGATGCAGCAAAGACCTTTGACAGTAATTTCATCAAATTACTTTTCAAAACAGACTTACTTCCACTGTTTGATGTAGTTGAGAGGTGAAAGGTCGCAGCCTGCATCCAACAGAGCCGTTCTATACTGGTCCAAGTCCGACTGAAACACACAGAACAATCACACAAACATTAGACAATAACCTCTGGTAACAAGCCGGGATGACCAAGAAAAATGATGAAAGACAACCCGGCGCCTCAACGACTACTGTGAACTCTTGTGCAGTACTTTGAACAGTTAAGTCATGGACAACAAATGAAAGCTGGCCTTCCCATCTCGCTGGAACCAGTTTGTACAGAAGATCGTTCACCTTTCATACTTTTCAACCTTGGGATACATAATTGTTTTTATATCGAAATCTGAAAGAGGACCATTGATAAAATCTGAAAAGCTTTCTCAGTGTCTTAACAAGCTGCAGCTGTGAAAAGTTAGCCGTTGATTTCGCTGGATTTAACAACAACTGTCTTACTAGTGAAACATAGAAATAAGATCCCAGATGGTGAGTTTGATTAACAGATCCATAAGTTTGAAGGTTTGTCTGACACCAAAACACTGCACAGTTGTTTATAATACTAC
>NC_060160.1:3630934-3633521 GCF_021292245.1 Micropterus dolomieu | reverse complement strand
ACTCCGCTGTTGCCGTAGTTGGCAGGGGTGGCGGCCATCTTTGTAAATGCCCTGGAAAAGATGAGAGGAAACCAGAATGACTCAACATGACTGGCTCTTCTGTTGAACTTAATAACTATAAACTCTACTCAGAAGTTATCATCCAGGCAATATTTTTATTAAAACAGAGACGACATATTACCCTTATTTGCTCTCTTCTAGGTGTTCCCAAAAAGGGCTTTTGTGTTAGTACAAAATGACAAATGACATGATAAATGTGTTTAAAAACTATATGGCCCTAGGTATAAATCTAGTGGTTCCAGTTGTTTCCATGGGTTTAAAAATATAGAAGTGATTTGAAGCTCAAATGGTACATAAACTGTTAAAAACCAAAGCTGTGGTTTGATGATGCAGCAAAGACCTTTGACAGTAATTTCATCAAATTACTTTTCAAAACAGACTTACTTCCACTGTTTGATGTAGTTGAGAGGTGAAAGGTCGCAGCCTGCATCCAACAGAGCCGTTCTATACTGGTCCAAGTCCGACTGAAACACACAGAACAATCACACAAACATTAGACAATAACCTCTGGTAACAAGCCGGGATGACCAAGAAAAATGATGAAAGACAACCCGGCGCCTCAACGACTACTGTGAACTCTTGTGCAGTACTTTGAACAGTTAAGTCATGGACAACAAATGAAAGCTGGCCTTCCCATCTCGCTGGAACCAGTTTGTACAGAAGATCGTTCACCTTTCATACTTTTCAACCTTGGGATACATAATTGTTTTTATATCGAAATCTGAAAGAGGACCATTGATAAAATCTGAAAAGCTTTCTCAGTGTCTTAACAAGCTGCAGCTGTGAAAAGTTAGCCGTTGATTTCGCTGGATTTAACAACAACTGTCTTACTAGTGAAACATAGAAATAAGATCCCAGATGGTGAGTTTGATTAACAGATCCATAAGTTTGAAGGTTTGTCTGACACCAAAACACTGCACAGTTGTTTATAATACTACAAGACAAGATTTTATAACTCTGGAAAATTATAACGGTGACATTTGTGAGTTTGTGTCGGTTTATTATTACTATTATTTGTTGTCTGTCATATCAGCTCAAATTACTGTGAGCTGGTATGAGTTAGAAACACAAAATTAACAAAACAAAACAAAATTATGGCTCAAAAATGCAATTTTGGTAAGACCACGTCCTTTACACCATAAGTCCAATTGACTTGAAATTTCTCACACAAGTCCAGCTCTACTAAAAATGCCTTTTGGACCATAAAAATCCACCATACTACTTTTTGGATTGTGACCCAATCACCACCAAATTTAGCATACAACACTGCAGGACTGAGATACAAACGACCACAAGGGGGCGCTTCAAATGCAAGAAATGGACGTGGCATAATAGAAATAACATAATAAAATGAGAATTTTTTTGTCTAAACATTACAAACTCACAGGATAAATTTCATAACAATGTTGAACCATGTGTGTAAAACTGTTTTCGTTTAGATGCAAAAAGGGTTTGACACCAGGAATCGCCACTTGCTGATATATTTCCATATTTTGCCGGAATGAAAGCGAAGTAAATAGTACTGTGTTGAAGCTTGCACGCATTTCTTTGGCAAATGCAGCATTTCACTGGATCGCGACGCATAGCAGAAAAAGTTGAACCAGGTTCAATGACATGAAGTTATTGGTACTGCTCTACATCAGCAGACACGCCACTTCAAAACTGTTGCTTCAGAAGCCTCTCTGCCCCGCCAAGGAAAACATCGTGGAAACATCACATTGTATGCATGGTAGGAAGAAAACTATTTCTATTTGCTACCTATAACTAGTTAAGGTGACGTAGAGCATCATCTACACACAGTTTCCTCTTCAACAAGATCCGGACTGGCAGCTCAGCGGGAGCCACTGATGGATTACACAACTGCTAAGCCACGTGTGTGCATGTCTATGAGAATGTGAGTGTGGTTGTTTTTGTAGGCCTGAAGTCCCACCACATCAGTCAGAAATTGGAGCAGCTCTCTGGAGACTAAAGCAGATAGAGGGAGGGAGAAAAGGGTGAGAGAGAGGTCTGAGAGAGGGAGGCAGATCAAAGGAGGGAGAGGAAGAAGAGAAAGAGACAAAAAGAAAGACAGGAGGCAAAGAGCTGGTCACAGAGGGAGAGGGATGACCACAGATGACAGGAAGAGAGAAAAAGAGGTGGGTGGTGATGGAAGGTTGAGGGGATAATCCCGGGTCGATCCATCTCTCAGGTGGATGAAAGCGGGATGAAAAAAAGTGAGGCTCATTTCTTGGCAGAGGGGAGAGCTGTCATACCATCCGTCAGCAAAGGAAGCATGGGACGAGCTGGAGATCTGAACAGACCAGGGGAACCACAGGCCTCGCTGTGAAAGCCTCAGTGTGCTACAAGGAGGTACCTTCAGATTGTCAAACAGCGTCTGAAAGAGCCTTTCTGAGGCTGTGAAGGTCAGACAATCCATCAGCCATGGCCACTTTACACAGTGATTGGTCTGGTGCGTGCAGGCGTTAAAGTAGGCAGGGTTTTTTGAGTGAAACAGAAAAAAATTTAGTTGATAAACTAATTAAAAACT
>NC_060160.1:3609677-3630914 GCF_021292245.1 Micropterus dolomieu | reverse complement strand
TACTAATTTTATATTAAATTTTCATGCTCTTATCTTTTTTTGTATTATTCTTTACACTTGTTAAAGCACTTTGTAACTTGTTTTTGAAAAGTGCTCTACAAATAAGGATTATTATTATTATTATTTACACAGTGATTGGTCTGGTGCGTGCAGGCGTTAAAGTAGGCAGGGTTTTTTGAGTGAAACAGAAAAAAATTTAGTTGATAAACTAATTAAAAACTATCCTTTGAAAATGAGAACTAAAACAATATGTATAACAAATGATTTCAACAAATACAAACTTAAATATAATGTGAAAGACAAAAAAAATGGACAAATGAACTAATTAATAACATCCACCGCCCAAAATCTTTTCTTCAAAAGTAAATTTAGCTGAACTAACAAGAAGCATCTGGCATTTAAATGTTCAGTGGGTAAGATTTAGTGGCATCTAGTGGCGAGGGCTGTGAATTGCAACCATCTGTCCAGTCTACCACTGCCCCCTAACCTTTCAAAGAGGGTAAGACAGCTACAGTGTCTGACACAGCCATAGAGAGCACAAAATATGTCTCTTCTGAAACAGCAGACAGTGGCCAGTCAAGAAATGATGTTTCTTTAGGTAGATTTATTAAGAAATTATATTTACTTAATTATTCAATAAAACCATATGTTATTGTGACTTGGCCACTGACAGATAACATGGAAAATGTAAGCCAAAAGTGTGAAACACTGTTTCTGCACCGCAGTCCATTATAAACCACACATTAGAAGTTTATACAAACACTGACAAGTGAAACACATTAATTCTCTCTGTGATTATGGACCCTCGCCAAAACTGCCCGTCAGCAATAATATCTGGCCCGCTGACAGATTATGGTGCTTTGATAGTGGCAAAAAATATAAATACATAAATACTTTGATCGCAGTGCTGAAATAGATCTGTCATGGCAGCAACAGTTACTCACATAATCACTTCCTCTTTGGTGGTTTTGCCTACAAAATAAAAGCGCGAGAAGTTTGTTTACGGTAATGCAGTATTGGAGTTAAACTGAGCTTTTACTTGAAAAATTTCGAACGACATTACAAGAGTCTGTAGCCGGCTTGACACACCTCTGAAAGAGCCGTCAGAAAAAGTGATTCCCCTAAATGTCCTCTGCCTGGAGATACTGGGTAATTGAAAAAGCGTCTGTAAGCTGATGGATGCGGATCAAACACAAACACAAAAAACACATGCTGTAATATGAGAAACATCCGTTGCAGAATCCATTTATTGAAGAGAGAAAAAAAATGTTGTACCGAGGTGGGATCAACCACTCAGCCCTTGGGTTGCATCTCCTGCCTTTTACTGACTGATCTAACTGAACAACATGTTGATGTCAATATTATGGCTCATATTCTCATCCACCATCTAATGGTTGAAAATTTTGCTCCAATGCAAAACTTATTTGCCGACCCCTTCAGTATATTATTACTACTTCTTCTTCTAACGTACGTATTCAACATAGTGATGAGTGTCTGCACTACCTGAATTCTACCACGAGTAGAACAAGAAGAACGTAGTGACAAAACGCGCTCTGTAGCGCTGTTTGTCCCTTTTCAGCTACTGTAGAAACATGACGATGCAATGTGGCAACGTCCATGGAAGGCGGTGCCCGCGGTAGATCCTCAGAAATATTACACAATGGACCTGTTCAATAATGTTAGCTTACGTTACATTTATGGACTACCAATTGCACCATAATTGCACTAAATTAAACAAGACAAAACAGCTCGAACAAACCACATAAAAAGAACATTCAATTCATAAATTTGTGGTCAAGATACTTCACTCAAATCCAAAAGTCTGAATCACTTTGTGGCACTACAGGAAAAGTAAGAAGATCATCAAAGTCAGTAGGATTCATTGTCTGGTGAGCAAGTATCTCTATATCATAGCAACCCATTCAATAGCTGTTGAGATATTTCAGTCTGGACCAACCAACCTTTTGTGTTTGTCTATTTGAATCAGTGTGACCACAGTCAACCATTACAGTCTTCCTCTTGATGTTCACTAAAGGAATATTATTTTATTGAATGTAATTGAATGTGAAGGAATAATTTATGGATACTATGGCACAGGTTTCCCCAGGTCATGAATGGGTCAATTGACTAAGCCATAAGTGACACATGGACTCTCCGGATCTGACACAGTCTCTCCTCTCTGCCTGTTAATCAATTAGATAACGCAGCTGAGTTGATAACAATAAACTGTTAAACATTTATTAGGTAACCCTAGGTCTAGATTATTTTAATTTGTTTCATTGCAGAAACTGACAGACTGACTATCTCTTTGTAGAAAGTTTAGCATGTGGCTTGAAGGACACACAACGTGTCTTGATTTGGACCAATGACCAACAGACGCCTCACACATCATGTAAAGAGGGGTGAACAATAACCTTATTTAAAACTTAGTGAATCTCTGTAGATCTAGGGAGGATAACTATCCCCAGACAGGAAGTATCATTCAGATTTGGTGGTGGCTTTTGATGTGTTCACATGCTGTTTGCTGGCACTGTATCTCCTCGGAAGGTCTAAGTTTAAGTCTTCATCAGTCTCAAAAACTTCTTCATCACACCTGAAGCTGGCTCACTATAATTCTTCAAAAATTAATATTATCTGACAGAACTGTATATCTGGGCGCTATGTGAGGAAACCTTTCAACCTAATTCACTCAACTACATAAAAGAACTTCAACCTAAATGTAGGAAAAGCTGAGCAATATTTAGCCGTACGAAAAAAATTCTCTGTCTCAATACTGACATCACTGACAACAGATCCTACCAAGTATTTTTATTGGAGAGATTTAACAGTACTATTGATGATGAATAACCATGACTCAATGACATTTCGTGCTTTCCAATCTTGGCCTACATGCCGTTTTACTAATGTTGAATGATCACTGACTGAATAATTGAGATAGATTGTTAAAATCACTTCTGCAGGTGTACAAACTGAGCTTTCTGCGCACAGCAGCAACTGGTGGCTTGGACTCAGATACCACTGACTGACTGCTTTTGATGGTTTGGGGAAATTTTAGGGGCAAGAAAAAGTTCTGTCTGGAGTTCTGGTAGTTTTGAAAACCTGCTGATCTCTTTGAGGAATAAGCACAAACATTGTTAAAATGTGCAAATGAACGCAAAGATGGAACCCCTTGGTGCATTAGTTCTTTAACTGCAAACGCGAACTAATAACAATCACAGTCCCTGTCAAATTATAAAGGATGAGATGAGTTTTCTGCCAAGCTTAACCTGATCCAGCTGTGTTCCTTTTACAGTGACTCTAACCAGGTCTCTGTTTTCCAAGAGGAACTTGGTGCTTTGGCTCAGTCATCTTTGTTCTACCACTTGCTCATAATGAAATTATAAATATGGTAAAGCCAAGAAGATGCTTCTCATGAAGCCCGTCCAAAATATGGTCATTGATCAGTATAATGTGGTTTTGAAGACGAGGGCCATCTGTCTAAACCATTTCTGCTGCCGTTTGCCAATCCAGTGGTGGTGATGTAAGTGTCCCATGTGCTGTTCGTCGGTGAAGAAGCCTGGCCAGGATGATGGGAAGAACCGGAGGACTGTCATCTAAGACGTCAAGTCAATTTTTGTTTGGTTGAATTGTCCAACAATACAAATCAGTTCTCTTTGTTCATGAAGTTTTCCCTCTCACCAATCAGTACCAACTGATGTACCTGTCTCGATGAGAAAGAAGCTGTGGTAGTGGCAGCTGAGGGTAGTTAACCCATCATTTGTCATGTCTAGGGGTGCAATGGATTACAAAACTCAAGGTTTGGATCATACCGTGGTTGTTAATCATGGATCAGATCATTTTTCAGATCAGAAAAAAAAAGTTGGTGTCAAATTAATTTTAAAATGCGCTAATTTCTGATAATCTGTAGTCACAACTCTGTAGTATTGCTCAATGTTTCGCCCACAGCTCCGTCTGTCTGGTTACATGTCACAAGTAATAGCCTATCAACACTGAAGGCTGTTGTGCCACATATGGGCAAAGAAACTGGAGCTGTTCCGGTGAGCGAGCGCATCTGTGCTAAGGTGCCAACTGCACATCACAATGGAAAGAACATTCATACACATTCACACACCGGTAACAATTTGGGGTTCAGTGTCAGTGTCTTGCCGAACGACACTTCGACATGCAGACTTGGGGAGCCGGGGATTTAACCTACATCCTTCTGTTTATTGGACGACTGCGCCACTAGGTTGTGGTTGCGACCTTACCGCTAGAGGCCGCTGAAAACTACATACAGGCCCCTTTAATAACCCGACAATCACAAACTTCAAAGGTCAAGCTCATAATGGTGTTGATGTCAAACACAAATTGAGTATTGAGCATAAATTGATTGGACATACTGATCACACAGAGGGATAGTAGAGAAGTGGAATTTGCAGCAGAATCCGTTTCTTTGGATATTTTGATTGTGAAAATTTGTTACAAATGTAATACGTCATAACTGCCAGGAATTTAAGATTCTGCAAATCAACAACTTTTATCAACCACCAGCAAACAGGTGGAAATTCAAAACACTAACAAGAGTTCACCTCAGGTTAATTAAGAGCTAAGTGACTTTGGTGAAGCGGTCCTGTAATCCAAGGTTTGGCCTAAATGTTGTCTTGCAAAATCAGTAAACACCTGGCAAATTCTCATGTAAAGTAGTGTGACTCTCACTGATGGACGACCAGCAGCATTATAAAGTTACAGCTGTTCCTGAAATGACAGACACAGTTTATTATAGCAGTGACGTCTGTTTCTTTCACTGAGTGAGACAGTTTGTTTGTGTTTAAGAAAAAAACTGAATGTACCAGCTCTGGTATTAACTAAACAAAGATGCTGTGCCATTTCAGGGCAGATTATTCAATACCCTAAAAATTATCCACAATTTTCATAGACATGAACAAAATGGAGACCTAAACCTGGCCAATGCACATGACTTTTAACACCCAACCCCACAAAAACAAAGTGTTACTGCCAAATTTGAGACCCAGATGTGACCTGAGGGCCAATGCTATGATTTTACCTTCCATAAAGAGGAAGCAATGTTCTTGTTTGAATCACGGGTGTCAAAGTGCGCCCCTCCAATAACCCCTCGTGGTAACAACAAGATCACATTATATGCATATGAATAGATGTTGGGGGATTGTCAGGGATATATAGGGATATAAAAACAATGTTAATGGGACACTTCCTGTCAAAAAATATTAGTGCAACATAACAAATGTTAATATCAGTGATTATTTTTTGACTGACTCATAATTAGGGGATAATCATGCTCCAACTTGAGCCTCTGTTTTTTTGCCTGCATTTATTCACATTTTGGCAACTTGTCTCCATTAAAAGTAGCTGAATTAGCTATTAGTAGCTCCTGCTATGGATGTACAAGTATCACAACTATCAATGGGTTACAAAGTGCACCCCTCCTGTATTTGTATAACTAATTGATACTGAAGAAAACATGATGATTCTCAGGAAAGTTCGACAGCTTTTTTCTATAAATGCAAAGTAGATTTATGGACTTTATGGATTTATTCTGAGATAATATCATAATTAAGTGTAAATCACATGGAATCTAAAAGCGTGTGTGTTGTGTCTGTGTGTTCAGATTTTAGTGTTAAATATCTAAATCAGCAAACCAGCAGCCAAACTACAATAACTAACTTCCTGTTTTCCTTGACATTAAGGTACATAAATAACTCCATACATAATTTGCATTTAAAGGCAGTTTAAAGGCAAAGGCTAAAAACAGTTAATTACTTTGCACCTCTATAACAACAGACGATGAGGGGGACAAGTAGGCCAAAAGTTGCAAAAAAAAAAACTCCAGCACACTGTTTTGCAAGAAAATCTATATTAACAACGTTTCTTTCATCACGACTTTCATCAGGCATGATCAAGGTCTAGTACCAAAACGTTGTTAATATATATTTTTTGCAAGTTAGACAGTGTGCAGGAATTTTCTTTGCAACATTAAAACTTAACAAACATGCAATAATGTGAATTAGGGCTGAAACGATTTATTGATTAATTTGATTATTAAAATGCATCGACGCAAATTCTTTGCATCGAGGCTTTGTTGAATCCATATAATATATAGCACACTGTTTCGCACGGACATTTATTACTGTCGCACATCGCGCTTACCTGGGTGAACATGACGTGATTATGATTGTGCTGTTTGCAAAGTGGAGAAGAAAATAGAGAGAAAATAGCGAGGGACGAAGAACAAAGTGTCAAAAGTATGGGATTATTTCAAGAAAACAACAACTCTGTAATGTTACAGTCAGTCCACCGTAAAACGAAATTTATGACACCTCGGCAAAAGCACAACGGCGCCTGAGTTGAAGCCAAAGTAAGCCGCAGTCCTCAGCTGAAGATGTGCACACGAGTGTTTGTTGTTCTCCTTTTTGGCCCGTGAGTTGTAACCTCACAGTCAGGAATTAACTGGGTGTCGGACAGCTGCAACTCAGTATAACCTGTATAGCACTCGGGTGATGTTTGTGTTGGTAAAGCAGTTGTCTGGTTGTTGGTCTGATGTTTGCTGTGTGACCCACTATGAATTTCCGAAAGGACTAATAATTATCTATCATCTATCAACGTACACAGCTGATCCAGCTGATCCCGACTGCTGCCAAGCAAAAGTACTTCTTAAACAATGAATCGATGAAATAATCAATAGAAGCTTTGAGTACTAAAATAATTGTGAGCTGCGGTTAAGAGAAAAAACAGAGTCAGAGTCTGGCTCCAGACCTTTGACCCTGACAGTGATAAAGGTTTGTTTGGTTCAAAGGAAGGAAAGCTGCTCCATCTCTTTCCTCCAGAGAACAATGAGGAACATTGTGGTGCTGTGTTTTCAATTCCTCAGATCTTCTTCTTTCCCTCGTGTCTCTGTTTTGTTCCTGGAAGTAAACACCAAACCGCAAGATCATCACACAAAGTTCTCTCAAGAGTCAGTTTTCATCTTCAGCTTGAGGTTTTATTTTGACAGAACTGAACCACAGCGGGACAAAAAACTAAACCACAACCCTCACGTCACCGTTTCACCGCTGAATCCTCTCTGCTCTCACACAGCTTCTTATACATCCCAGAAAACACTTAATATCCTCCCGCTGTTGTGAACTGATATCAAGGTGCCAGCAAGGACGGTTTCAAAATCTGTTTTAATGCAAAAAATTACCAAATTTATGCTGTCCCTTTCACAGCGTCAGTGTTTGTTTTCTGGGTTTGATTTTCTGAACTTAACAACACAACACCTTTCTGTAGGCGACTTTGGACGTGTGAATGAAGAGTATTTTCAAAATGCTCACAAAGTTCAAGTTCGTAAAGTTGACTTTTGTAGAAATTAAGTGAAACCAGTGGCTGCCTGGAAGGAGGGAAACTGATCTAAAAACAGATTATTTAATCAACAGGACAGGAAACTTTACACACTTTGTAGATGACATGTTGAATAATGAAACACCACCTGAATCGCCCGGTAGGTGTTGAATTGTTTGAAGCTTGTTTGTCCTCGATAAAACTTTATGATTATAAATCAGACGCTGATCAACCTGTCGACATTTGTGCACAATCACAACACATTTCAGTTGAAAGTTAATTGTTAATTTGGACTTATCAGAATTGAATTCTCTCTTGTGGCTGCACCACAGCCGTGTCAAGTTACTGTTAATTTAAGGCAATCACTTCACACTGCTATTGTTTCACATTTTAAGGGGAACCCAGCATGTGCTTCCAGGTGTTGGACAATGCTACTGCATATTTAATGCCCTACTGTTGTTGTTTCCAGATGTGAAAACCCCAAAAAACAGGCAAGGGCCTTCCACAAACTGTTGCCACAAGGTTAGAAGAACACTACTGTCTAAAACATCATTGTATGCTGTGGCATTAAGGCTACGTTCAGACTGCAGGCCTTAATACTCAATTCCACTTTTTCCGGATTTTTTTGTTTGACACATTTGCTATACGTTCAGACTGCAAGCCAAAGTGACCCAAATCTGATTTTTCTGCCCATATGTGACTCAGATCTGATCTTTTCCAGTTCGGATTAGGGCCACTTTCATATGTGGTCCAAATCCGATACAGATCAGGGGTCTCATTTATAAACAGTGCGTACGTGCAAAACAGCATGTGTGGTCCTGTAAGTAAACTCTGAACCATGCGCACGCACATAAAGAGGAGAAATGAGAAACGGCGACTCACATGGCAGACGGATGAAATGGTTTGAAAAGAATAGGCCTACTATTGTGTAAAATAAATTGAAATATTACCTCTGAGTATTATAGACTTAAAACCTTTCTGAATAAACAAACACCCGTTTGATAGACTTTCCCTTTAGTGCACAAAAAAACCCCACACAATTTAATATAATTTGCAGCGCACAAAAAGATCCCGATTTAGGGTAATAAACACAAACGGAGATATTTGTTTCTGCAAAAGAACGCCTCAAATATATTGTGCAGTTTAATTGGGAATCGTGTTAATTAATACTTGCGATTTATTCTCATAAATAAGGTGAACAGGAGGAAAAATTACATTTAAATTGATGCCGTTATCAATGCGTCAGTCGAGCAAATACGAGAGCATAGTTTCATATATAGCCTTTTGTTATCAGATGTTCATCGCCTTTTGAGCCAAACGCTGTGCGCCAGGGTGCGGATGTGATGCGCTGCTTGTAAAAACACATCATGGAAATATAACACTATTTTATGTCATTTACAACAAGTCATATTTTAACTCATCGGCAGCCTCATTAAGTGAGTGGACTGTTAAATAAATGTTCAAACACAAGCGGAAATCATTTGGTTTAATCTGTTTAAAAACGAGGGAATCCAGATTAGTACCTGGGTCATCCCGTCTTGAGTGTGTGTCCCTCCAGCCAGTGACGTCACTACTTAGGACGGACGCCTCTTCCTGCAGATCGGTTATAAAGGGGTGGAGCTCCGGTTCTCCCTTTCCTCCGTATCACAAGTGTTGTGTGAAAGTGCGTTTTTTACCCACCAAACAACTTCAGCTTCACCAAAAGGAACGTCAGTGTCACTGAGTTACATCTCGTTTTGTTTCTGCAGTCAGGACGTATTAATATTAATGAGGGGCGTTTCACTGACCATTTATAGGCAACTATGGGCGTTTTGAAGGGTCGGACATGGAGCTCCCTGCGCCACATTTCAAGTTGATTGTGATTTATAAAGGGAACTTGCTTACAAGTGTGCGTACACACGGTTTTATAAGTCTGAATATTTTTTGCTGTACACCATTTTAGGCTTTTGGGCGCACGTACAATTTTAGTTTTATAAATGAGACCCCAGATCTTTTAAATGAGACCAGAGTCTGGAAACCAAGGTCAGAACTGATGCGACTTTAACGTCTATTTAAAGCAGCTGTCACAGTTCTGCTGTAGACGTAGCTGCAGTGAACGAAAAACATCCACAAAAGCCATTATTATATATATGGCTCTCTTCCTCCTCTACCTTGCATCATCTGCTCACAAATTCTGCTCACAAAGAGAGAAAGAGGTAGAGAGAGACTGAGTGAGCTGTGGGGCACATGCGTTGTCCAACGCCAGAAACCATAATGAAAAAAACAACAACAGAAAGTTGTGAACATTTGTCATAATGCGGGAGAAATGTGACCCATGAGAAGACAATGAAAAACCGGAGTCTCCTGTGAGCTAACCCACAGCGTGCTGTGTGTGATGTCGTACATTTACACTTATTCATTTAGCTGACACTTTTATCCAAAGCGACTTGAAATTGCTATACATGTCAGAGGTCGCACACCTCTGGAGCAACTAGGGGTTAAGTGTCTTGCTCAGGGACACAATTGTTTCTCACAGTGGATTCAAACCAGGGTCTCTCACACCAAAGGCATGCGTCTTATCCACTGCGCCATCACCACCCTTCTTCTGCGCATGCGGGTCACTTTCAGACCGTGGACAGTTAACACTGGAGTCTGATATTGGCCACATTTAAGCAATAATGTGAACAGTCAAACCAAAAAATCTGATCTGGGAAAAAAAAAATTGGAATTGAGCATTAAGGCCTGCAGTCTGATTGTAGCCATTGTTGATTAAATGTGGCCCATATCACCATATCCCACTGTTTCCGCTCGGACAAATAGCGTGCCCATAACTCAGAAAAGAGCTCGCAATCTGGGGGATTTCAGGTGTAAGAAAAGGGAATTTGTGAGCAGATGATAGCAAGGTAGAGGAGGAAGAGAGCCACGTGTATAATAATGGCTTTTGTGAGGCTTTTTCGTTCAGCGCGGCTTCATCTCAGAGATGCTCACAAGTCAAGTCTCAAGTCTTTGAGCTAGAGTCCAAGTCAAGCCTCAAGTCTCTCGTGGCTATAATGAATGTTGTATCACCTGCTGCGTTCTATCCAGGCTGCTTATAAAACTGCAGAGCTATAAGGGATTCTGTAACTGTAACCTGTTTTTTACTTACAGAGCACAACTATGTAATGTGCAATGCAATTAATGACAGCTTATAAACTACTGTAAGTCAACACCAACCGTAGATTCTCAAACCCAGTGTAACGTTATAACTAAATAAAACTAACCTTACATGATCAACAATAAACCTGTAACCTGTTTGCAGCCAGTGTTAATAATTAGAGTAATGGCAGCCAGCGGGACTTCAATGATTAGCTGCCGCTGTCTCAAACTCGAGTCCCCATCTCTGCTTCGACTACAGCAGACTGTGACAACAGCTGCTCTAGAGTGACTCAAAGTCGCATCAATTCCGACCTGAGTGTCCAGACTGAGGTCGCATTTAAAAAGATCCAATCTGTATCGGCACCACATATGAAAGTGGCCCAAATCTGAACTGGAAAAGATCAGATTCCATGTGAAAGCTCAGATCTCAGTCACATGTGGGAAAAATCTAATTTAGGTCACTTTGGCCTGCAGTCTGAACGTAGCCCAAGATTCCTTCATTGGAATTAAGAAGCTCAAACCAGGAAAAACAGAGCCTAAAAGAAGTACACTCAAGTATATTAGCTCTGGTCTGACTGAAATGAACTCTGTGTTTTGTGTCCCTGCTGTGTGTCGCGTTGGGAGGTTAACTCCTCCTGAAGGTCCTTTACTGATGTGGTTCCACGTTAAGAGAACAATTGAGACATAAGAGCCAAGTGGTGACGGTTTCGGTTAAGCTAGTGTAGGGGCGGTTTGGTGACTCACACTGGTCGCCTGTCTTAGTTCACCACACTCGAATGAATCGAATGTGAATGCGATGACGGATCCAATAACACACTTCCGAAGACAGCCCGCCCACATGCATCAGAGCAGCGGTTTGGAAACGCTCAGACTTTGGCAAGTTTTTGGAGATAAAAAGTGTCACTGGAGTGGATTTCAAATGAAAACACGTTCCTTAACGTGGAAAATATTTGTATGTTGACAAAAAGAAGCTGTTTTCTCAAAGAGCCGGACTTTACCAATAGATATTAGTTACCCTTAGCTTGCTGTCAAAGGAAGCACACAAAAAAACTCCCAAAACATTCTGCAATTCTTTAACTAAATAGCTTGACGGCAACATGAAGTACAATAAACATGGGAACAGCTGTCTCAACATAATGTTTCAGCTCCTCAAAGCTTCAAGATGTTCAACGATTTGTTGGATAAGGTAGTGCAATTCAGAGGGCTTTGAGGGAAGAAACAACTTTTCTCTAAAGCTGGGCATACACTCCTCAGCTTTAGAAATCTTGTTGTTTTATTTCAACTTACACTGTACAAGTAAATTGTCTGCAACAAAAAGTCAAAGCTCACGATGTATGTGCTCATACTGTACGGTCCGCTGGTCAGCCACGACCTGATTGCTCACACTGTGCGTGTATAAAACAGCCTGTCGGCCCCTGCGGACCGTTCTAACTGTTGACAATAGTCAATATAGATTTCTTTGAATGCTACAAGGGAGGTATAAGTTTGTTTGTTAGCAATAATGCTAACAGGGCAGAAACACGTGTTGTCTTGATCAGCGGTGTGCAGAGAGAATTAAAGTAAAATAGCTACGTTTTACTGTACGGATTGTTAATTTGATAAGAGTTTTGTTGCCATGGTACTTTCAGACGCTGTTCACCACAGCAGGCACTGTGAGGAAAAACTGATTTCTGACGTGTCAGAAATTCATCCGACCAGTTGATCGCTCCTCGCTTACCCCCCCCCATACACTGCACGGCAAACAACGCCCGATGAAGCGATAATGAGTCGTGTGATGGCAGCTAGAAACTGGATAAAGAAAACTGTTGTACATTTTACTGTATGAGATGCTGACATTAAATTAAGTTAAAAAAGAAAGACTTTTGCTCAGGTTGAAGATTTTCTGACAGCACTGAAACATGTTGCTCAGGAAATCCTCTGAAGCCCTTTTAAATTAACAAAACACCAGCAGAATCCACAACCTGTGTTAAATGTGGCACCTACAAGGTCTAAATGAATAATTAAAGAAAAGTTATAAAAGAGGACTTCAGCACATTTCACACACAATCTTCCAGAAACTCGATGTATGGAGTTAATGTGTGAATCAATAAACAACGTTCAGTTTTGGTTTTCTTCCATTGCAGCTCTCCCACAAAAACTAAAAATGTTCAAGCTGTAAATTTAAACCCTCTGCTCTGCTTTCAAAATAAAAGCACACTACCCCTTTAGTGCTTCAACCATTCTTCCCATTTCCTGTTCTTGAAATTTAAGAGTTATTTAGAGAGAAGACATGTTCATTGTTTGCAATGTAAAGTTTGTGTACTTGTGTAAGGATACCACTGCAGCTAAATATTAAATTTTTTATACATCAATGTGGGCTGGACACAGAGTGCATGATGACACCAAAAGAAATTCATCAGCATATTTGGTTAAGATGTTGTGGTTTCAGTGATGATGTTTTTAAAAAGCTAACCGTTTCTAATTATTTCTAATCTTACATTTTTATATTGATTTTCTCAGTTTTATTAAATAATTTATTTAGTTTTTGTCTGTAAAGCTTTTTGTAATGTAGGTTTGTAAATACATGTTTTATTTGTTATTGTATATTACCTCTGAAGGAGGCTGCAGAGCAGCGATGTAGTAGATGAGGAAAAGTCTCATTTTGTCTTCTGGGGTCCCGGCTGATAAACACAAACATTTACACACAGTTTAGTTTGTCTGATCTCAGTCTGACAGTTATTTTGCTATAATACATTAAGAATTAAGTATAAATGTGTGTGTTCATACCATCTGGGTCACTGATGATGTCCAGCAGTGATTTGTCTAAAGTCGACTTGCTCATCAGTTTCTCTTCAAACTCAAAGTAAACATCCAGTTTACGACTCTGAGGGGGAAAAAAACAGCCTTAAGTTAGTGTTCAAACTCTGTTCTGTGTACTAATACTACTGTATGCATGTTTAGCAGACTGTGTAACATTTGCATGTTTAACTTAACACTAGATGTTTAATGCATAATGCAACATTTTCTGTTTTTCTGTATGTACCTTTTTTTTTTTTATGACATTTCATTTTGTCACATTAACACAGCCAAATGTATGATATTAGGATAAGCCCCCTTGAACCCAACACAACACTATAACAACAACAGAAAATAGTTACAACCTTAGAACAGACACTATGATAAGAAAATCAGTCAGTGATAGCATTACTGAAAACAAGTGCAATTTAAGATAAGAGAAATAAAGACAAAGAACGAATATGTGGAGGTAAATGATTCCAATTGGAAGGAGGGCATATAGAAAAAAGCTTTTTACCATTTTTTTGTCTATATTTAAGTTTATTTAAACAATTCATGCTTTTTATATTTACTGTATATACAGTACATATTTTTTATTCTTAGTTTTGGGGTAGGGCCACTCTATAATTTATGGTTTCAGGTCACTTCTGTCAGGTGTTTTCAAACTAACGTAAACATTGACATGCTAACATTAGAATGTATAGCATATGGTAGCAGCCTTAGCCTTAGCACATTTAAATGCTCTGTTAGCATTAAGCTCAAACCACTACTGAGTCTAAGTACATCTGAGTCTAAAAAAGTCCAGCTTAAACCAATGAAAGCTGAGCCTTGTGTGACAGTGCAGAGGATAAAGCCGATTGATTAAGCCAGTGGTTCTCAAAGTGGGGTCCGGGGACCCCCAGGGGTCCCTGAGTGTGTTCCAGGGGGTCCCCAGCAAAAAGTGGAATAGCTTATTTTTGTCCAGGTTAATTGTTTTGCCAACACTGGCACAAAGTACGCACAAGCGTAATCACACAGTTCACTGGTTTGGACCCTGACTTCGCTGTACCTTGATGTGGTCGAGTACGGCCGTGGCGACGTTGGTGTGCAGGTCGATGAGTCTTTTCTTCTCCAGCAGCTCAGGCAAAGAGCTGCAGCAGACATGAGATATAAAAGCACAAAATATTTATAAAAAAACTACAATTCCTGCTCTTACGTCCATATTCAAATAATATATGTAGTGAATACTTGAAAGAAAGTGAATAAAGGGTAAAATAGTTTTTTTTTTTGGGCAAAGTGAAAGTTTTTACTATATTGATGGTATTAGTCCAGTGAATTTACATTTTTTAAATGATTTAGAATGATCATAGACGTGTTGGATGAACAGATGTAGTAGTAGAAGTAGAAGTAGAAGTACACATGTACTTGATCATTATGTAAAGATTGATTCTTATAGAGTATAGCAACACAACACGCCGTTTACAGTCATGTGACTAACGCGATGACGCTCAAAATTCAGAATCAGGCAGATGGAGGAAAACCCGTACTGTGCTAGTTGTGTCGTCCCAGTCCACATGTATGAAAACTCTATTCACCCAATTCATTCTTAAATTACAGCTAAAAACCTATTTTGAAGTCACAATGACCTTAAAAGTGTCACTTATCCAGAGTGGAATATGGTCACAATCTCTCCTTGTGTTCCTGAGTTTTGGTGTTGAATAATGGCCAAAAAAGTTTTTTTTCCCAGGACATTTTGAGGTCACAGTGACTTTAACCTTTGGCCTTTTACCATCAAATTCTAATCAGATCATCCTCAAGTCCAAGTTTGTGCCAAATATGAAGAAATTCCCTCCAGGCGTTTCCGAGATCCTAAAAACATGATGCCTCTACGCCAACGCTAAGGAAACCACCTCAGTCTGCTCCTCATTAACTAACATTAACACAACGTTTCAACACCTTGCACTGGAGTCTCTTACATTTCAACCCGTTGGAAAAGATGATAATTACACTACTGAAAGACTGTCACACAGAAACCAAAAAAAACATCCCTGTCAATTACACTACAGTTAAATTAAATTCTTGATTCAGACCAACAGGTTGTTGTGGCTGACTGGAATGAGAGACAGTTTCAAGGTTAAAGATAAAAAAACAGCTGTGTTTTAATGGTGGTAATCTCAGAGCGTGAACCAAAAATCTAATCAGATGTTCCCTGTGCACTGAAATTCATTCTTTACACAGATATTCACTGGGGGGGGGGGGCAGGAGTAACAATACTGCACTAATTTCTCTTAAACCTTAATTTAATAAGGAAATTTCCATTTAGAGAGATTCTCAGGAACGCCATGATCCACTGGAGCAGATGGGTGACTTAGCTGAAGGGCACTTCGCTGGAAGTCACTTTTCCCACCCAGATATATCCCGCCAGTCCGTGAATCACACCACATTAATTAGTTTTAGGGGGTAAGTGATATTAAATGCTTTTTAAAGTAGACATGACTGTTATTTATTTATGCAAACACATGTCAGAGTAAGTCATTTAGTCTGAGTGTCCAATGTTTTTTTTAAACTAAATCAGCAGAATACAGAAATTCTACTTGTAGGATTGAAAGAAGCAAAAGAGAAGCTGCAGTCCGCATCTGGCTGTCTGTCCAAAACATAGACATCTCAAAATGATGCAGAAATGCTGATCTATTCTTTGCATAAAAAGACTTGCAGCTAATTCAGGATGCTGCAGCCTTAATTCTGACTAATACAAGAAAAAGAGATCAGATTAACCTGCCGTTCATAACACTGCACTGGCTAACCTGAACTTTGACCTTATATTGGTGACCCTCAGATTGTCTTCCCTTTTCTGTAGATGTTTTTATGTTTTTCATAAAAACTGTTGAACACACTCCCTCTGGATCTTAAAGTAGCAAACTTGCTTGGTAGTTTTAAAAAATGACCTATATTTTAATCTATCTTTTATTTTCAGTTCATCTATGTCAGCTCCTTAGAAGTTATTTAGCTATTTACTGTATTTAATTTCTTGGGTTTTATTGTTATTGTTTTATGGAACTGTTTCCAATTTTCTTATTGTTTTTATTTATGTCTTCTGCTTGACATTTGCTTTTCATCCTGTTTTTGTGAAACACTTTCTGGCTGCATCTCTTCCAAACCGCATCCAGAAGCACCGCTGGGCCATTTAGTGATTATAGCAACTTGTTCATGTGACGCACACTGGCCTTTTCCCCACACACATTACAAAAGGAGCGGCTAGAAAACGGTAAATACATTTTTCTGAGCATCAGAAACACATCCAGTTCTCCTTCATACATTCATAATCACATTTCATCACTGGAATTGTTGATTGATCTCTGCATGAAAGGTAGTCTACATTTACCCATCATTTATATACTTTAAAAGGTGCTACAAACAGAAAGTTATTAGATCCATTTAGTGTTCTTTTGTGAAATGTAATTGAATGGTACATAACTAAACAATTCCAGTCTATTTAACAAAGGAAGCATAGGGAGTTCAGTACCTGACAGCAGAGGTTAGCTTGGCTGTGTTGTCTGACAGCATGCTGATGGCTCCTTCATCCTCTCCCTCTAAACCCTGCAGACACAAAATAAAGAATAATCAAACAATGCTAATGTGATACACTTTTCAAATTCAAACCATGAAACCCCATCCAGCAGTTTCACTATAGTCCAACTCCAGTCACCATTGTCCACTTGTATACTGTCAACCCAGTCACCCCAGATATTAGCTTTCCCTCTCCTTATTATAACCTTAGTGGTCGTGATATTAAAGATCTTCAATACCGCCCTTGAAAACTTAGATGTGACATGGACATTATCTCAGAGAAGCGGATACAATTTTGGGAACTTGGACATGACTTTTGTGAGACTATTGATACTTGGGACATCATCTCGGAGACTCTGGCATGACCTATGGGACTTGAGGGGTGAGATATGACCTTGGTGCTCTGGACATTACACTGGAATTTGGATATGACCTCAATTGACCCTTGGCTAAGCCACGCTCCTCTTAGTTACTGGTGCTAAGTCCGATAAACTGTAAGACATGTCGGACTTTTAGCGCGGCGCTGCCACTGTCTGCTCTCCCTGGAAAATATTGTCAATTCTTTTGGGGGGAAAAAAAGATCTCAGAAAGAAGCAGAAGAGACAGTTTTGCAGTCGCATTGTGCATTTGAAGGTTGTATTCAGGCTGTCAAACTGACAGGAAAAAAAATTATTATCTATAAATAAATTATCTTGGAGACTTGGACATGATCTGGGGGGCTCAAACATGAACCATGGGACTTGGAAAAGCTCTTGAAGGCTTAGACATCACCATGGAGACTTGGACATTGTCTTGAAGAAGACAGAACCCTGAATAGACCCTGACTCAAGTGAGACCTGAAACACTCAGATATGGTCTCTAAATTAGACCTCAGGTTTGGACAGTTTACCACCAGACATTTTGACTACCATGTTATGTCTCACCATGATGCTCTTCAAGCGTTTGACCTCGTCCTCCTGGGCTCTGTAAGTGTCCAACTCCTCCTGGACCGACTCTGCCACCTCTGGGAACGGACTGTAACACACAACACTCTGTACACTCAACCTCTAACCTCTAACAATCACAACACCGGAAACCTTAAGGGTTTGTCCCAAAATCTGCATTTCAGTTGGACAGAAGAGATGATAAAGGGCTTGTCACGTACAATAACATATCATCAGTATATAGACATACCTTTTAAGGTTACGATTTACATCTAATGCCCTTTAATGTCATTTTGTCTTTCAATGAATAATCCAGATGATAGTGATAACAATGGGGCTCATTTCCTAGTGTGCCTTCATCAGTAGAAGAATTTTGACGATTGCCAACTAATCATAACTGAGACAGCAGATGCATTGTACAAAATCTTTATTATGTGGCCCAAATTAAAAATGTTTCAGGGCTGAGGTCTTCAAGGTAGGGATGGACTGAAATGAAAATTTATGGCCAAAGCTGAATGTAATGAAAAAATGTTTTTCAATTTTTTTTCCATTTATTTTGCCAATTTTATTTACCATTGCATAAATTAAATAGTCAAAATGTGCTTTTGACTCAGTGTTTCCCACAGGATTTGGAGAGACTATAGTGGGTGGGTCCGAAGCCCGAGAGGGTCCAGTAAAGTAAATTACATGTGTCCATTTACTTTTGATGGACACATGTAATATGTTTTATACTTTCTCTGAATATAATAATCCAATTAATCTTGCCCTGTAAAGACACCTTATTCTGAAAACCGGGCGTTGTCACACGTGTATCCTCGCGCTAAATTCATCTAGTCCGACCCAATTTGATAAATAATGTTGTATGGTTCTCGTTTCACGTAACATGAAGACTTCACAGCCTCTCTTCAGGTAGGACTCTCATACTGCAACACTTGTCTTTGTAAAGAGAGAAAATTACAGAATAAAGTCACTAACCTGCCTGTCAGCTCGCTCTGGTCCGTTTCAATTACCAAAAAGGCTTGAATATGCGTGCACTCCAAATTTAGGTGCGGCTAGCTTAATCGTCTTCTCACAAACAAGTGACAGAAACACTCAAAGCAGACCTGTTGCCTTTTCTTAGTCAGCCACAGAAGGAGTGGATGTGCTGGAAGACAATTCAGCAGAACAGTGTCTGCAAACGTCAACTTTTGCGTCTTTCTCGGACCCTTTAAAATGCCTCCAATGCCGCGACACATCAGCGTAATTGTTTGGTAAACTTGATATGGTCTTATTGATGTATTAGGCCGAACATCGCAAGTGTTTTTTTGCAATTGGTGGCCGAACATTTGGTGCATCCCTACTTCAGGGCCCTGAAAGTTTAGAGTGAAAGGAAAACTAAACATGTGGTGGATAAATACATTTTCAAAAAAGAGCACTGATATGAAAAGGACCTGCAGACAGTCAGACCTGTTACAAACAGACCCAAGAATAATTACACCCAATACAAAATGAGGTGGAGCCAAACAGGCCCTAATCCAAGACCCCAGTGAAGTGGTTTCCAACCCCAAGGAGTTCAAAAAACATCTTAGAGGTCACCAGATGATTAAAATAGTAAAGATTTTTTATTTCTCACTTTCCACTAATGTCTCTTTCTTGTTAAATACTGAATATTTCACCTCCCCAGGGGTTCAGTGGGACAAGGGGCTTAATGTGTTATTAGATTATAAGGGTATATTCAGTTTTTGTCCTTTCTGGGTAAAAGTTGCATTCTCTAAAGAAATATCATATCTTTAATTGGAAGAACACTTGCTATTGGCAGAATGAATATTTTTAAGTACCCAATATTTAAATCTTGCACCAAAGCTAATGAATTCAAAATTGTATAAAGTTAAACCCTCTTCTAACTGTTTTTCCAGAGGAACTGACCTGCCCTTGTGTTTCTGCCAGAACTTGTCGGCGGCAGTCAGGTCGTAGGTCTTTCTGCTCTTCTTCTTTGGTCTGGCACCGGCAGGAGATGGTTCTGTCCCCGCACCCTCCTCCATCATCACTCTGTTCAGCTGGAAGTCCTGGTGAACACACAGATGAAACACACATATTTATTAAGATCTTTTCCACCTATTGTCAGGTGATGTTTGAATGCCTTAGCAGTGGCTTCATTAATTGTTCTGGCAGGTTTTACAGCCCATAGTTTTGCCAGTATTATTAGCTCATCATAAAACCACAACCGATGCCATTTTATGCACTGTGAATTGTTTTTCCTGTGTTTAATGATGTAAAACAGCTCTTTAAGTTTCTGGCATGCACTGAATCCAAAGTGAAAACACCAAGAAAACCCAAAGACGTCATCATCTTAACATGAGTTTACAGATCTGAGTGCCTTAAAATCCCAGTGATTCTGAGACACTTAATGAATATAAAACTTGATCCAAGACCAGCAGATGAATCCCTGGGAGCATTAACAATAACTGGGATACCAAAGTCAGCCCGTCCTACAGCACATCATTACTAATTACACCACAATGAATCTTGACAAAGGCTGACGGGGAACAGAGCCTCGTCACCAACACAGAAACCAACAGCAGATCATAATATCGCAGCTGCCATGGGAACGGCCGAGGGATGAGAGGGGAGATTTAGTGTTGAGATCCCATCTCCTGCTGGGTGGTAGACGACTGTGTTCAGACTCTGACATGTTTATAGGAAAGGGAGGAGAGAGAGTGTGAAGCCAGAGAGCGGCGGTGCTGCCATCTGGACCGGCACCATCACAACAGAAATTCTGGATCAAGAAAACTGAACAGAGGGCTTTTATGAAGATGTTAAAAAATGTAAAATTTGAGCAACATTATTTCACCTGTTTCTAAAACAAATTAACTTGTTTGAAGTGTCCTCTTCTTGACTCTGGTGCATGGACATGTCTCTTTCTGACTTGTTTCAAGCTGACAGTTGTTTCTAAATTATTCCTAAAACAAGGAATTATTTACATCATAAGGAATAAGTGGGGGAAAAAATAGACAGATATATAGGAAAGGGCGATGGTTTGACTGATTACTTTATATCAAATATACCGGCATCAGTGGAAACGCTGGCAGATACGTAAAAAGAAATTGCTGCGATTCATTTGACTGCTGCGCCCTGCTGCGGTTCTTTTGACTGCGCCCTGCCGCGGTTCATATGACTGCGCCCTGCTGCGGTTCATTTGACTGCGCCCTGCCGCGGTTCATATGACTGCGCCCTGCTGCGGTTCATTTGACTGCACCCTGTGACTGCGCCCTGCCGCGGTTCATTTGACTGCACCCTGTGACTGCGCCTTGCCGCGGTTCATTCGACTGCGCCTTGCCGCGGTTCATTCGACTGCGCCTTGCCGCGGTTCATTCGACTGCGCCCTGCTGCGGTTCATTCGACTGCGCCCTGCTGCGGTTCATTCGACTGCGCCCTGCTGCGGTTCATTCGACTGCGCCCTGCTGCGGTTCTCGACTGTGCCCTGCTGCGGTTCATTTCACTGCGCCCTGTGACTGCGCCCTGCCGCCGTTCATTTGACTGCGCCCTGCTGCGGTTCTCGACTGTG
>NC_060160.1:3608635-3609657 GCF_021292245.1 Micropterus dolomieu | reverse complement strand
GACTGCGCCCTGCTGCGGTTCATTTGACTGCACCCTGTGACTGCGCCCTGCCGCGGTTCATTCGACTGCACCCTGTGACTGCGCCTTGCTGCGGTTCATTCGACTGCGCCCTGTGACTGCGCCTTGCTGCGGTTCATTCGACTGCGCCCTGCTGCGGTTCATTCGACTGCGCCCTGCTGCGGTTCTCGACTGTGCCCTGCTGCGGTTCATTTCACTGCGCCCTGTGACTGCGCCCTGCCGCCGTTCATTTGACTGCGCCCTGCTGCGGTTCTCGACTGTGTGTGGTTCTCGACTGCGTTCATTTCACTGACTTGCCGCCATTCATTTGACTGCGCCCTGCCGCGGTTCATATGACTGCGCCCTGCCGCCGTTCATATGACTGCGCCCTGCCGCCGTTCATATGACTGCGCCCTGCCGCCGTTCATATGACTGCGCCCTGCCGCCGTTCATTTGACTGCGCCCTGCCGCCGTTCATATGACTGCGCCCTGCCGCCGTTCATATGACTGCGCCCTGCCGCCGTTCATATGACTGCGCCCTGCCGCCGTTCATTTGACTGCGCCCTGCCGCCGTTCATTTGACTGCGCCCTGCCGCCGTTCATTTGACTGCGCCCTGCCGCCGTTCATTTGACTGCGCCCTGCCGCCGTTCATTTGACTGCGCCCTGCCGCCGCTCATTTGACTGCGCCCTGCCGCCGCTCATTTGACTGCGCCCTGCCGCCGTTCATTTGACTGCGCCCTGCCGCCGTTCATTTGACTGCGCCCTGCTGCGGTTCTCGACTGCGCCCTGCTGCGGTTCTCTTGACTGCGCCCTGCTGCGGTTCATATGACTGCGCCCTGCCGCCGTTCATATGACTGCGCCCTGCTGCGGTTCATTTGACTGCGCCCTGCTGCGGTTCATTTGACTGCGCCCTGCTGCGGTTCATTTGACTGCGCCCTGCTGCGGTTCATTTGACTGCGCCCTGCTGCGGTTCATTTGACTGCGCCCTGCTGCGGTTCATATGACTGCGCCCTGCTGCGGTTCA
>NC_060160.1:3592655-3608535 GCF_021292245.1 Micropterus dolomieu | reverse complement strand
GACTGCGCCCTGCTGCGGTTCATATGACTGCGCCCTGCTGCGGTTCTATGACTGCGCCCTGCTGCGGTTCATATGACTGCGCCCTGCTGCGGTTCATATGACTGCGCCCTGCTGCGGTTCATTTGACTGCGCCCTGCTGCGGTTCTCGACTGCGCCCTGCTGCGGTTCATATGACTGCGCCTTGCTGTGGTTCATATGACTGCGCCTTGCTGCGGTTCATATGACTGCGCCTTGCTGCGGTTCATTTGACTGCGCCCTGCTGCGGTTCTCGACTGCGCCCTGCTGCGGTTCATATGACTGCGCCCTGCTGCGGTTCATATGACTGCGCCCTGCTGCGGTTCATATGACTGCGCCCTGTTGCGGTTCATTTGACTGCGCCCTGCTGCGGTTCATTTGACTGCGCCCTGCTGCGGTTCATTTGACTGCGCCCTGCTGCGGTTCTTTAACTTCAAGATTAACTGCATGTACTCAGTCCCTAAAAAAATTGGTGTATCCTAATCAAAACACTTGTTTATGTTAAACTTTTTTTTTTTTTCCCAGATGTATAATCAGGCGTTTTTACCACTCAAATCTCTATTAGCCTCAAAAGTCCAGATCAGCAAGACTGCAAAAAAAACTGGCTGAATTTTTCTCCTTTGAAGGAAAATGTGTCCTGAAGGATGAATTTAAGAGACTAAATGACTTGTTAAGACTGATGTTTTTACACTGTATTTGCCAAATCTTGGTCTGCTGGTGCCAGTAGGTGTGTATGTGTGCTGATGACGTGTTACATAACACATCCATGAAGAGCTACATTCCCGTGCTGTCAGTATTAACCTCAACACCTCACCAGCTGACAGCGCTCTGGCTCTGCATGCTGCTGTTCAGTGATGATGATGTTAGACGAAGAGATCGGCCCTCAACCCATAAACAGGAACAGCTGCTTTATGTTTGATTTAAACATTAATGTCCTTAAAGACGGTCAGCTTCTGTCATCTTACCTCCTCTTCTCTTATCTTACTTCTCTTTGTCTCACTCATTTAAATATTCAGCCTGCTGATACTGATGTTTTCGTATGTGTCAATAGAAAATGTATATAAGCTCATTCTGAAAGACAAGTGCTCACCAGCACGTCGTGGATCAGCGCCTGATAGGTCCAGGTGTGGTGGAGGGGCGTGGCCATGTCCACATTACGATCTGCCAGGACAAACAGAGGCCTCTGGAAACTGTAGAGGAGAAAAGAATAATCACACACAGAGCCCATGTCTGATCTGCTAGTGAAACACCACGGCACCTTCATGACGGGCATGTAGTATATGGTTTACCTGAACTGTCCGGCGGCCATGTTATCTCCGGTGAAGAGACTGTTTCTGGCGTCACGCAGGTTCTCACGAAGCTTCTTATCCAACTTCTACAACACACACACCACACAAGCTGTAGTTCAGTTATGACAGCAAGTTTTTCTAGCACACAAATATAAATATTTCAGTTCATTTAAAGCTGATGTTTTCACACAGATAACAATATGATTATAAGGATAAAATCCTCTATCACAGTATGTATGTAATGTTATGTTGGAATAACTATGTACAGGAAATGATATATTATAATATAGCCAAGTTTCTGGAAACTCAATTTCAGTTTATGTATAAAATTACCAATGAATGAATGTTTTTCATTAATCCTATAATTTAAAAAACAGACAAATAACGGTGCTTCATCATAATGATTCAAAAATGAATTAAAACTACAAACATGTCTGCTTGTATCATATCTGGCAAGTTTACTTTGAAGAGAGGTTTTCATCTGACATCCACCTAAATGAAAAGGTTGTCACTGAACGAGTGAGATTGGCTGACGTCAGAATGAACTCACCACAGCGACCATCTCTGCTGCGTTTCCACGAGGACAACGAATGATCGGCACCGCGCCTAATGAACAACAACAGTATAATAAACACTCATTTTATTTACCACAATAAAACAACCTCAACCCAAATGAACTTAAGGACTCTTCTGTCTAGCTATCCATAATGCTATAAAAATTTAAATCAGAAGAATCAGCCTGAACTCGACCATCCTGTCTTTGGGAAATATAAGTCAACACTTCCATCTAGTGGACAGAGCCAGAACCACACTGAGAAAGACAAAACTGCTTCAACCACCAGATGAAAGTTCATAAAGGTGCAGTCAGCATGAAATCAATTTTTAACTCACCTAACAGGGCAGGTAGGTTAGAGATATATACCTGGTAAGAATGACTTTTTTCAAGATGAGTAATATCTGTGTGGTAGAAAGTTGCTATAATGTACATGTAAAATGACCGAATCACTGTTAAATCCTGATGAATAACTTTCTGCACTCTTTAACATGAGAGAAGGTTCAGACTTTCCAGACAGAACTTTTTTTCTCAATTTGTCAGTCTTGTTCTACTTCTCAGACTGACAGACAACATGCAGTATTTGTACATTTTGTTGGCTTCCTGGTACCAGAATAACAAAATATATTAATATAAGATCAACACAGTTTTCTTAATTTGATATTTTATCCATCAGTCCGTTGTTGTGCTGAACGGACATTTCAAACATACATCAGAATCCTCAGAAAAACCTGAGAGCTGCAGCTCATCTCACAAACTCACCCAGAGTAACGAAAAAACAGAAGAGGCTGTCCACGATGGTATCCATGATGGCCTCCATGTCTGTGTCCTGGATGTCTGCTCTGTTAATGGCTGCAGGCACACACAGGTGAGACACACAGGTGAGAATTAAATGATCCCATCTAGAGTTGGCTGTTATTCTGAGCTCATGAAAAGTTGACTTTTTTAGAGGTACATGGTTCTCACAGGACAGCGACGCAACAAACGTGATGATCTTATAGATTATGATGTACTGCTGTAAATTAAACTATTATTATAAATAATATAAATTAAACAGGAAATAGAGGCGTTAAAATTAGCTCAATCTTAAACATATACAGCAGTAAAATGCAAATGCATGCAAATTAAGCAGTAACATCCACATTAATGCAGCACTAATATTAATCCAGAAACATTTTACTGCACTATGAGTTTTACTTTGATAGTTAAAGTACATTTAGTTGATAATACTTACATACTTTTTCTGAACCAAAAGCAGGGCTTTTCCTTGTAGTGGAGTATTTTCAGTGTGGTATTACTACTTTTACTTAAAGGATAATCTCAGTAATTTTAAAGCTGGACCATATGTTCTCATATTTTGGAGTCAATACGACTAGTAGGTAAACGTCAGTGGCAAAAAGGACTTTTGTGGACAGTTACTCAGAAAGACAACGTTGTGCCTGCCGACTGAAGGCATCTCCTGCATGGATTCCTAAACATTTCAACACCAACATATGTGGAAAATTTGGCCCAGTTTTAAAAATACAGAAATTACCCTTTAAATAAATTATCCGTGTACTTCTGCCACCACTGCTGCTAATTGCATAAACACAAACTGTGTGTGTGTGTTTTACCGTGGTAGGAGATGAGTTCCTTGTTTTGATGGCAAAGGACGAACATGTCGTCTTCCAGAGTGATGAAGTTCAGGTACTGATCATACACCTGAGACAGACACACACCATGGGTCAGTTATTTATCAAACAGAACTGTTGCTCCTGCTGTCATTGCACTGTGGAGCGGAGTGGACACAATAATGAAAACCTGACTAATAAATCTAATACAAAAACTCTACAAGAAACTGATTCAGCTGTGGTGTCATTTTCAAAGCTTTAGACTGCTGGACAGAAGACGTAGAGAATGAACAGTAATCATTTTAATATGCTGTGTATGATACAGGATATTATATTAGTCAGCACACACTACTATATTCTTTTATATGAAACAGAAAAATCAAATATATACATATAATATAAATGTAACATCACTGCATATAATCTCATCAGACTTTACTTTAAACATATATGAGTAACCAGTGCAACCTTAGTGACTTGGCTGACAGCGTTAGCAGCCAGAGCAGCGCTTGCGATGTCCTCCAGTTTACTTCTACTGATGGCAGAGATGAAGTTCAGAAAGTATGACTCATACAGCTGGTTCCTCAGGTCCTATACGCACACACACACACACACACGCACAATTATTTACACTATCTTTTGATTATAAATTGTATTGTATTGAAGTATGTTAACGAGCTATATGCGAGAATGCTAACATGCACAAGTTTCAACAAGAGGTCCATGATAACTGCTCAATGAGCGTGTGTGTGTGTGTGTGCGGGAATGAGCGAGAAAGAACCTGGCATATCCTGTCGATGTTCTCCTCTGTGGGCATGACAAAGTAGATGGCTGGAACATCTGGGATAGGATCTCTGTCTGTGTGAAGCAGACTAACACACACAAACTAAATTTAACATGTTGTTTTAATGACAGCTGTAAATTATTAACTTCACTTAAAAATAGAGACTGCTTTCTGTCTTTGTGAGGACTGATTTCAGTTTCAGACCCTCAGAGGAAGGACATTTTCTCTTTGGACTTACTGAAGGCATAAAACTTTAGGTTCAGGTTAGGATTAGACAGAGGTGGATAAAGAACAGTAGAAGTGTAGAAATATTGTGTTACAAGTAAAAGTCCTGCATTGACTGTATGTGTGTTTATCAATTTTAATGTTGCAGCGGGGGGGGGGGTGGTTCAGTCTCGTTTGTGTCCCTTACAGGTGCAGAGTGATGCCCATGTCTCTCAGCTCTTTCACAGACAGCAGCGGGGAGATGATGTCCTGTCCGAATCGGTCGTATATCAACACCTGCATCCGCACACACACGCACACACACACACACAAGGTTAAAGCAGAGGACAGAGGAAACACCATACAGTAAAATTGATTGGACTTTAAATACCATGAGTGGAGTTTCTGCTCCAGGAACACCCAAAAATGTCACTGATAAGTTTATGGAAACCAAAATAATATATTTTCTGATATCTTGATCTGCTGAGAAGACTAAAAAATCTGTTACAATTAGATACTTAGAAAGTATTAAGGTTCAATGCCTTGTCTGCTCTATTTATTACATAATATTCAACGTGTATTTTATTTTAGATGTGTATTTGTGTGTGTGTGGTTACCTTCCATACTGGCTCAGCTGCAGTGTTCTTCAGAGGAGGAGCGTTGAAGTTCAGCATTCGCCTCAGAGCGACTGCAGGTACAAACACACACAGACTGTTCACACACAGATCAACATGGAAACCAGTCAACATGTTGGGGGAAGACATTTCTGCTTGAATCTAGTTTTAATTGTGTCCCAGTAACAAGTTTTGACCCCCGGGGCCAATAAGAGCTATTTCAAATGCTTATCGTGCAAATAAACATTTCACAAAGCGTTTTCATTGGTTATTTAACATTTCTTGTTGCAAACTATTTTTCAGATCATTTTTAACAAATGCTTTCGAAAAAGTGATGGGGACAGAATAAGCCAGCGTCCCCAGTGTAAATGACACCTATGGACACAACACAGCTTGATATTTTCTGAGGGCACGCATTTTAGAGTTTAACAGGGGGGTGATTCAGTTTCCATCAAAGGTCCTGTAATTTCAGAGAGGCTCTAAGGCACTCAAACGTATCACATTTGCTAATATTTCTTCACTGATAACGACATGCTAGCTTCACCTAGCTAACAGTGGAACTAGAAGGCTAGCAGTACTGTTAGCTAACAAGCTAAGTGGCTGTTTAACTCTTCAGTGAACTAGTTAACAGTCAGGTTAGTGAATCAGTCTGTATGTGGAGGAGGAGGAAGAGTTTCTGTATCTGTAGCGAAACTGAAACATCAGTTTATCAGCTCAACTAGCGGCTACTTTGAGATGAAGAGTGGCTTAGTTAGCTGGTTAGAGGCATGACAGTCCGGAAGAAATATCTTCTGTCAGACTCAGGATTGTTTAAACTCCCTGCAGCCCGTTAACGGCGCCGCCTGCCGCTGAAAACAACCGTTAATAAAGAAAAACTCAGCTCGACAGACCTGCCTGCTTCTCCCGGACGGACGCCGCCATGTTGGATGTTGTTGGTGGTGACGGATGTTCTGATGACGTGGCAGCAGCGCGGCGTGATGCTGCGTTCCAGGCAACTCGGAACTGGGAAATTTCCTGAAGTCGGATTTCCTACTTGCGCCCATGGATGCACATATTGTAAATGGTAAACCATAAACTAACGAGCAATAAAAAGTATATTGCATGTATTTAAATTAAAATAAACATTGTACATTGATGTAGAAATATGTTAGGGCTATTAGGTAGCTGGCTACTGTAAACAATGTCATCAAGTCATCTTCTCTGCATAAAAGTTATTGTTAAAAATGCATTAAGAAGTGTAACCTACAACATTGACTGACTTGAGGGTTACCAACTGATGTAGCTAGAGGGGTACACAGTTAACTAGTACCGTATAGGCTATTTATGTCAGTTGTTTGCATTAAAACTGCCATCCTTTTAATTAACACCTAAAACACTGGTGAGGGTGCAAGTGTGTGTACACTTTGTCACGGTTAGCCATGGTTTTCGTTCACTTTCGACGTCATGCACCACCATGCACCTGGAACGCTTTGATGTCGGATATCAGAAGTTTCAACTGGGAAATCTCCCAGTTCCGACCGGTCTCGAACGCGGCATGAGCTGCCCGTCAGAGAGGAGGGGAGGGAGGAGTGAAGAGGTCTCATATTTCAATTTTAATTAACATTATTGGCGTGAATGTTTAGATAAACAGTGTTGCCAAAGCAAAAATTCACATAATATAAACAATAAAATTCAAATATAAACGATAAAAAATTATATATATATAAATTTACATCATATACCTCCTACCTCTGGGGAGGATCTTGCAAAACCAAAACATCAATTTGACACCCAACTCTCTTTCTCCACCAAACCCACCGCCTCTTCCTCCCATCTCAATCATCAAATGCCTTCAAGAGATCAGGAGCCGGATGAACGTTTGCCTCCTCCAAATAAATAGCGACAAGACAGAGATCCTTCTTATCTGCTCCAAATCCACCCTCTCTCAACAGCAAAAACCTCATTATCAACAGTGATATTTTACCGGTCACTCTGTCATCCAAAGTATAAAGCATCGGTGTCATCCTGGATAACACCCTGTCCTTTGAATCCCACAGAAAAACCATCACCCGGACTGCCTTTTTCCAAGACTCTGACCATCTCTTTCACAATCCAGCACTGAAACTCTCATCCACGCCTTTGTCACTCTCCTCACCCATGGTATCCCCATCAAACTCATTAATCGACTCCAACTGGTTCAGAACTCTGCAAGCAATCCTCAGCTACACCAAATCATCTGAACATATCACACCTACTCTTATCGAACTTCACTGGCTCCCTGTGTGATACTGGATTAAGTTTAAGACCCTACTCCTCCCTCTTAAAGCCCACCACAACCTGGCACCTACCTACCTCTCCATCTTGGGAACCAGAGCCTTTAACCCCCCCCCCATATTCAGCAGGCAGCCTCAGTTAAATCTTTCACAAAACTCATCAAAAAACAATTTAACATATACAACAAACCATTTAACTTGCACTGTTTGTATGTAACATTACATTAACATTTATTAATTTAGCTGATGCTTTTATCCAAAGCGGCTTCCAATTGCTATATATGTCAGAGGTCACACGCCTCTGGAGCAACTAGGGGTTAAGTGTCTTGGTCAGGGACACAATGGTGGATGTGTCACAGTGGGGAAACAAACCCGGATCTCTCACACCAAAGGCATGTGTTTTATCCACTGCACCATCACCACCCCTCAAGATACCTTTGAGTGTCCTGAAAGGCATCGCTTGAATAAAATGGTTTTTTTTAAATTAATTTCCAACATATCTTACCAGTTTAATATTATTGTATTCATATTGTCTCATTTATTTTTCTTCATTTCATTTGAAAAGTGCTTTACAAATAGTTTATTACTTATTATACAGCATTAATGTCCCTCTCAGTGTTAAATTATATTCTTATAGCTGATTGATGTACTGACTATGCAAGCAACCGTTGTGACATTTTCTGCTTCTGTTCTTTACGTTTGTTTCTTTTATCAGTTGGTGATTAAATTATCTACTCCATCACATCTTCTGAATAAGTGTAGTAGCCATTTCAGGCACCCTGCTCCTCTCCCGCGATGCATATACCACATATATTTACTATATATTTAATGGTACTTCTTCTAGGTGTATTACGATATTAAAGACTCTAAACGTTCATAAAATAAATACTTAGAATCATTTAACACCACTGATGCACCCCACAAAGAATATTATAGCTTTTAAAAGCAGTATTTGGAGGTGCATGCAATTCTCGGCAGGCAGGCAAATCTCGGCATAACACCGGCCCGCCGTGGACAGTCGGTGATCGTTCCCTCTGGCTGGATGAAGCGTGACACTCCTGATTTTACGCAAGGATCCATGATAATAGAGAAATATAGAAATTAATGTCAGTAAAGCATGCTGGCAATATTTTAGAGACCCCCCAAAATATCAAAGATGCTTTTAGGGGAGCTGATGTCTTATTAAGAGGAGCTGAGCTGCACCCTGCTCTAAGTTGAGATGGAGCATAATCTTCACATCACATCAGCTGCTACACAGTGCTGTGATAGCATGACCAAAACTGGAGCATTTGCACCTTCCACGGCAGCTGACCACACTCAGGCAGCAGTGCGAACTCAAACCCTGTTCTCCTACACCACAGGATTATCATGTGTCTATCAGAGGTGGCTCCAGATGGCTCTCTGCTCCTAAGAGACGGATTCCGCCTCAAGCAGAACAGAACAATATCAATCAGGCAGCCAAGGATGCACTTTATGTTCTTCTTTTGACCTGGCCAATAAAAGCAGTAAGATATTTCTGTGTTCAGTTGATTGAAGTTTAAGAAATAAAGAGGACAACATGGTTTGTTTCTGTCTTTATAATTCACAAAGAACAAAGATAAAAGATGTAAAAAAGGAGCACAAACATGCAGCAAACAGGAAGGAAACACAAAACGGATAAATAACAAGAAAGTTAAAGGAAACAGACAAGAAAAGAAAAAAGAAAAAAAAATTATATATGTATGTATGTATGTGTGTAAAACAACAGAAATTCACATACTCATAAATCTGAAACAGTAACTGAACAGAAAAAAAAGATACTGTAAAATGACTAAAATAAAAATTATAAACCAAAAATAATTAATCATAAAACTGACCATACATAGTGTCTGCACCTGTGACTAAAAGTGTTAGTGAAAAGAGAGTGTGAAATCACGGCTGAATGTTTGGTCAGATTTGATTTTAATAATGATGTAATTACATAACTTCATAATAGGATTATAAGGGTTTAATGGACACAATCACTATCAATCCATCAACCAGAGCCTTAAGAAGAACCCCTGAATTTGCAACTTAATTGAGAAATTTACATAGCTTGAGGGGACACATTATGGGGTTGCTGTAAATTTATAAAGCAAATTAACTTTTGATAAAACATGACTTGACCAAACACAAAAGTTTGTAAGTGTCGCCTTAACTTTGGACGAGGCTCTTTACTGAAGCCAGAAAACCAAAAAAAGAAAAGAAAAAAAGAACACAACAAACGAGATATCTCAGCATCATTAAAAGCTTAAAGAAATAAACTATGTACAAGAATCTGACACTTGAAGGCAAAGTTATAAAATCAGCACCATTGTTTTTTTTAACTTTTTTCATAAATCCTGTTGTTTAAGGAAAGAGACAAGAAAAAAGGTTTTAAAAAGGCAAATTTAAAGACTTTAAATGTAATGCTACCTGCAGTTATGGGTTATGAAAATATTTTACTCATCAGCTTCATTAGTGAGCGACACGATACCTGAACCGTCCGTGTTCACCAAACGTACAGGTACGGACGGTCGGAGTGGATGTTTTCAGCAGACAGGTGGTTTATGAATTGAACATTTCTTCTTTTAATCAGTTTTAAACATGATGTGTTTCTTATCAATGATGGATGGATGTGATGTAAACTTGGATAAAATAACCAGCTGGCTAATCTGACAACATAAAGTTTGAATCTGGCGATATATTTGTCTGCTCGTCATACGACCAAATGAATGCATCTATGACAAGTGGTGTGTGTATCACAGCCTGATATTTCGTCTTCCTCAATAGAGCTCCACTGTTGTTGTCCAAAAACTATTAAAGACACACATCTCCTGTTTGTTTGATAAACACTACAGTGAGCAGCTGTTTTAGGGAATAACTGACTCCTTTTTAAATATGAAACTATGTATTTGTGAGGTGTTTTTTTGGGGTTTTTACATAACATATGAATCAAATATATGAAAACTATGCAGAAGTATAACATAGCTACATTGGTATAACTGGTATAAAGAAATCTCTGATAGATATTCAGAATTTGTCACATCATCCGACACTACTCCATCTAAAATAAAATAAAAACCTTCCTGGTATAGAAACATATAATAAATGGCTTATACATAAACTTCCTAATTTAGTATGGGACCCCAAAATCCCAAAACAAGTAGAGTTAAAATTGTTGAAATGTAATTGCTAACAAGTTTGATAATCAATTCATTATTTAAGAGTCATTTATCAAGCAGAAACACCAACAATTCTCTGGTGTCTGGGGTGAGGATTGTCTGTTTTTCTCAGTTTTATATCAAAGTAAACGGAATCTCTTTGGGTTTTGAACGTTTGAAGACGTCAGATGGACTTTTCGTAGCAGCTTTAAAGACAAAATTGATTAACTGAAAATGTATTCAACATATGAAATTGAACGTCTGCTAAACCCCGCCTCCAAACAGCCATTGTCCAATCGTAAATTAGCAAACGTAGCTAGGCGTGACAAGCTTTGGGAGCTGTGTGCATTGGGCTGTAGTAAGAGAAACTCTCGGTATAGAAAGAGTTCCCAAAACCAAAAACAGAAGAGGAAACATGGCTAACGTTAGCGTGTCCAGCTAAGAAGCTCACTATCTGCAATGGTAAAGTCTTAAAGTCTTTAGTGAACTACATTATTTCATGGTATCAGAGTTAGGCCAATATCAACTGGTCATCTTTGTTTTTATTGGATTGGAAATCCAAACAGATTTATAATAAATAGTGTTACATTTGCCAAACTCACCAATTATTCTTAACTACCGTGTTGTTTGTTCATGTATGTTTTCTATAAGTATCCATACAGGGTTATGTTTCAACAAATGACATTTTAATTATAATATTGTTCTGTAACACTAAGAAGATCTACACCACAGAACAATGCTGTTTCTTTATTTCTATATATTCTACATGGATCATCTGCTTCTGCATTTGGGACCTGTTAGCTTTAGCCCCTGTTAGCATGATATTAAATATCCCTAAATTTTTCCAATTTTGAAATGACATATTTCTATATCTATGATAAACTAACAATGGAGGAGTAGGTCGGGTCTTAGCAAAGGGCCAATCAATAACATTACATAACATTTTTTTTTAAAAGTCTGGATCGTTAATTGCAGAAAGCACTTTCTGCTGTTTTTCGACCCCAACCAGATCTCCTCTCTCCTCATCTAACTGGGGAGGAGGTGCATATAGTGGCTGACGGCCTGCTCCATGGAGCTTTTGAAGGCTTGGTAGGAGGTGGTGACAGGCAGGAGGAGGTGTTTGGAGGCAGGCTCGCTCTGAGGGAAGAGCCCACTGTCCCTCCACGCTCCTCTCCCTGGTCTGACTGTCTCCCTCTCTCCTGCTCCACCCTCCTCCTCCTCAGCCCCAGAGGGATGGAGGAAGGAAATGGAGGGAGAAGGGAGCAGGCCGGCTGCTGGGAGCTCCTCTGCTCCTGTGGCGAAACAAAGAAGGTCCTGCAGCGAGATAGAGCTCCTCCCAACTGAGGAGTGGGTGAAAAAAAAAAGAGGAGAGGAGGAAACAAAAGAGGAGAGGAAAAGAAGGAAGGACACAAGGGAGAAGGGAAAGAAACAAGAAAGAAGAGGAGGGAACCGGATGAAGAAGAGTATGGGAGGTAGGGAGGAAACAGGAGAAAAGATTAGAGATGGAGACAAGTAGAGGAGAAACAAGAGAGAATGAGAGGAAACAAAAGGAGAGGAGGAAACAGGAGAGGAGAGTATGGGAAGAGGGGAGGAAATAGGGAGAGGAGGAAGTAAATAGAGCAGGCAACAAGGGAGAGGAGGAAATAAGGGGGGGGAAAAAAAGAGCAGAGAAGGAGACAAGTAGAGGAGAAAACAAGGGAGGGGAGGAGAAAATGAGAGGAAGAAAAAGGAGAGGAGGGAAGAAAACACGGGGAGAGGAGGAAACAGCAGAGGAGGATGGGAAGAGGGGAAGAAAAAGGGGAGAGGAGAGGAAAGGAGGAGACAAGAGGAGAGGCGAAAAGAATGAGAAGAAAATGGAGGATGAAACAAAAGAAGGGGAACAACAGAAGAGAGGGAAAGAGGAAACAAGAGGAGAAAAAGGAGAGAAGTTTATTGTCAGTAAGTAGTGAAAACATTTTTGAGGCAGTATAACACAACAGGGAGCTCGAGACGCCACAGTTTCTGTTTAACGTTTCCCACGTTTCAGTGAAGCTCCCGTACCTTCACACTCCAACAGGAAGTGTCTCCAGAAGGTGATGGCGGGCGTCTCCTTGTTCAGTCTCTCCTCCTGCTGGGAGAAGTTGATGGTAAAGAGCTGACCGACAGTCTGAGCCGTGAGACGATCAGCCGCTTCACAGAAAACACTGTAGAACACCGACGGGAAGAGCTGCACCTGGATCAGATTAAAGTATTGTTGCTGTGAGTCGTAAAATCCTAACTCACGTTGTGGTGTTTGATAAATCTTGAGTGTGTACAGGGGAGGAAAAGCTAACTTAAATCACCTGATCAAAGACACCCAAAGTCTGCAAGCCCTCCCGAAACCTGGAGGACAAAAGCAAACAATTATTAAAGTGAAGGCGCTTATTCATAGCGTGTTAAAAAACGGCACTAAAACAAAAAAGATTTGCTGGTGAAATCTGTTGCAATGCAATTTCCCCAATTCCCTTGTTTATTTCAGTAAAGTTTTGCACTGTGAAAGGACAAAACAGGTGAGACAAACTGATATCAGCTGTGCTCATTATTATCAGAATCTATAAGTCATGACTACAGCTGAGAGCATGAACTATAAACCGTTTCCCATTCAAATGTAGTGCAAATTTTAACTGAACATTCGGAAAATCTGCAACAGAAAATGGGAATTTGTGCATGTTTCCATCCACTACTGTTATGTGAATATGTGAGTTGGTTCAGATAAACAGCTGGTGGAGCTAATTCTCCAGGATCGGTCATTAATTAAACCTTTGCAGAAGAGGAGGACACAAGTGTTTAGTCATGTGTTAACAAGAGGAGGGTTACAGCCTCCTCATTGCTCCACACAGATCTGATGTTTTCAGCTCTTCACTTCAACTTGTTTTTCCACCTCTGCTGAGAGTTAACAATTTTATTTTGCGATATTTTGCATACATTATGCAGAATGCTCTTTAGATCTGCAGATATAATTCTAGTCTACAGTCACCACATCCATAGAGACCAGCACAAGTGTAAATAATAACATTAACAATGGCTAAATTTCTATTTAGCTGCTCTAAGGTCTAAGCTGCAATTGTAATGGTCTAATAACTGTAAACAACAGATAAATATACAGTACCTGACCTCTCAGTCAGTTTCTCTGCATTTAAAGCATCAATCAACACATTGGACTGTCTCTCTGTGTGCATCTACCTCCGCAGTGGCAGCTGCATCCTGGTGATCATAGTGAAGCTGACCAGATCATCCACCAGAGCCTCTTTTTCCTTCAGGCTGCTTATTGGTCGGTTGCAGCCGGCCAGCTCCAGGTACTCCCAACTCGCCGCCATGAGTTCTTTCAGCTCCTCTAAAGACTCCGCCTCTGCAATCTAAAATCAGCCAATCAATCATTTTACTTTCAATTATATATCAATAATGTTGGTGTTATGGTCTGTAAGGTTTATGGAGTAGAAGCCGAGCACATGTCATTGGTCGTACTCACCCTGCTGACTAGCGAGGTGAAGTGTGTGTTGGGGGTCATGTGTGTGACGGTGAGCGGGCGGTTGGGCGGGTAGTTGAACAGACACTGGTAGAGAGCGTGAGAGAAGAAGCCCACAGGAGGACTGCCGTGAACCAGAGAGAGAGCCAGAAGGCAGCCGACATCGAAGTACAGGTCCTCACGCAGAGCTGGACGCCACACACACACACACACACACACACACACACACACACACACACACAGCTGTCAGAACAAACAGCCATTTTGTTTGTTTAACCTTCTGATGTGTGGAGGACAGGATATTTCTGTCTTCAAACATCCTTTATCGTTAATTAAACGCTCCACCCAATCAATAGTCCGATTATTAAAGACTAATCCAATCGAATTTGCAACTCAGTGTAACTCACTGGGACAGGAATCAGAACTTGCCTCTGTTTTTCTTCAGTATCAAGAGTAATACAATTTTTCAGTGCATCCAGTGGTACACAGCAAAAAATGTTATTAGTTAATTTGACTAACTTCATTTTCCATTCTGTAAAAAAAATGGGGCTGACGTTGCTGCCTGCAGTCTAACTCGCTGTATCTGTGGCAACATTAAACTTCCTGTTTCTTGTAAGAGTTTAAAACAAATGACGACTTTTAATGTGATATAAAATAAAATGTAATAATAATTAAAAAAAAAACAAAAAAAACACATATTGATGTTCAAGCTCATTACAATAAATCAGGTGGCGCCATCCCGCTACGCACGTAACACACAAAGAACTCTATAAACTTCCTGGTCACACAAATTCGGACACATAAAATATCAAGTTCAAATTCGGTCCATGGCCTGTTTTTTTCATTTCCTATAAGAATAAAATTTAATTTAAAATAATTATGTCATTTTCCAATTTGGGTTTCCCTTATATATATGAAAAGAAAAAATTATAAAATAAATAAATAAAGACTAACATATAATGATTCATACCCTGGGAGTCCAGTGCCAGATTCTTGTATCCATCTGGACCCTCGAACACTACAGAGTCCTGGATCTGTTGAATCAGCAGCTTCAGGAAGAACTGCCTGGCTGCGTCGCTGTCCCGGAGACTGCTGGGAAATGCAGTCTGCTGATCGTCTTTGAACCTGGACAGAGATGACGTGAAGAGACAAATCAAAATGTCTGTAGAAGTAAACATGTTGATCATACTTTTATTTTGCCAACAATCAGTGACTCGATGAAGATGAAGACAAACCTTAGAGCAGAAACGAGCAAAGCAACTGTTAGTAAACTAAAATGTTGAGTCAACTCACCTGACAGACAGTGTGTGTGTGGGGTCGAAATCGGCCCTCCTCACCAGCTCCACACCTGCAGACAGAGCCTGATCCCCGCTCACCTCCACCTGGACACGGAGGGGGCGGAGCTGAGGAGCCAATGCCTGCAGGAACTTCTCAGGTGAACCAGATGGTCTGAAAAAGAGGGAGAGTTGTGTCAATAAAGTGTAACGGTTTTATTCCATTAACAAGAACCTTTACAGCTGATGGAGGACAGGTGCGTTAGGTTTGTGTACCTCTTACAGCTGATGGAGGACAGGTGCGTTAGGTTTGTGTACCTCTTACAGCTGATGGAGGACAGGTGCGTTAGGTTTGTCTGATGGAGGACAGGTGCGTTAGGTTTGTGTACCTCTTACAGCTGATGGAGGACAGGTGCGTTAGGTTTGTGTACCTCTTACAGCTGATGGAGGACAGGTGCGTTAGGTTTGTGTACCTCTTACAGCTGATGGAGGACAGGTGCGTTAGGTTTGTCTGATGGAGGACAGGTGCGTTAGGTTTGTGTACCTCTTACAGCTGATGGAGGACAGGTGCGTTAGGTTTGTCTGATGGAGGACAGGTGCGTTAGGTTTGTGTACCTCTTACAGCTGATGGAGGACAGGT
>NC_060160.1:3581911-3592635 GCF_021292245.1 Micropterus dolomieu | reverse complement strand
ACCTCTTACCGCGGATGGAGGACAGGTGCGTTTGTTTTGTCTGATGGAGGACAGGTGCGTTAGGTTTGTGTACCTCTTACAACTGATGGAGGACAGGTGCGTTAGGTTTGTGTACCTCTTACGGCTGATGGAGGACAGGTGCGTTAGGTTTGTCTGATGGAGGACAGGTGCGTTAGGTTTGTGTACCTCTTACAGCTGATGGAGGACAGGTGCGTTAGGTTTGTGTACCTCTTACGGCTGATGGAGGACAGGTGCGTTAGGTTTGTCTGATGGAGGACAGGTGCGTTAGGTTTGTGTACCTCTTACAGCTGATGGAGGACAGGTGCGTTAGGTTTGTGTACCTCTTACAGCTGATGGAGGACAGGTGTGTTACATTTTTGTACCTCTCACAGCTGATGGATGACAGGTGCATTACATTTGTCTGATGAGGGCAGGTGCGTTACATTTGTGTACCTCTTACAGCTGATGGAGGACAGGTGTGTTACATTTTTGTACCTCTCACAGCTGATGGATGACAGGTGCATTACATTTGTCTGATGAGGGCAGGTGCGTTACATTTGTGTACCTCTTACAGCTGATGGAGGAGTGGATGGGGGACAGGTGGCGTTTGGACAGCAGACTCCTCCTCTGACCCCCCTGAGGAGATGAAACCAGGGAAGCTGGAGAAGACGAGCACATGGTTCACATAAAAACAATAATAATAGCAATATACCAACCAAAAGACAGCTGTTAAATCCTAAAATATGTTCATTATTTTGGGTTTATAAATTATGATGACATTTTCGAATATTAATCCAATTGTTCCAGATTTTCGGTTAAATTAAGTAGAACTGAAACAATTACCGTAATCGATTTGTCAATCAACAGAAAATGAATCTGCAAACTATCATTAAAAACAGTCAGTCAGTGTATCAGTGAGTCAGACCTTTCCCGTCAGTAGCCTTTGTGCAGTCGCTGCATGCCCAGTCGCTGGTGTCCAACTTCAGCCCTGAACATTTTCTGTGAGTCCCGCCAGATCCACACAGCCAGCAGCGAATCACCTCAAACCAACTGAAACAAACAACACGGTCAGGGTACAAGGATCATCGTTGTGTGTGCTGCTCTACTCTGTGGGACTCGGGGGAAATGTGTAACGGCTAACGTTGGTCATTTTAAGGTCAGAGTTGTGCTACAAAGAGAGAACTCCACAGATTCAGCTTCATACCCCTTCAGACTCACGATGGATATCCTGATCAAAACCTGGTGCCTATTTTACCCACAATACAAATCGTTGTCTGACAGTTGGGTGTTTGATTGGACAGTGTAATGCTAGTAGCAGCTAAAGTAGCCTAGAGCCTGATGAGCAGCAGTTACAGAGGTCTGGTCCGCCCAGTTCTTTCTCCACACCAACAGATTTGTTTAATTTTCAAACTTGCAGTCTTCAGCCTTAGACTTCTAAAGTATTCATATTGTGCTGTACCTCTAAAAGGAAACAGTTTTACATATTACCATGTGTTTATCTGTGGATGTGCGATCTCTATCAATACAGTGAATTAAATGAAAATGAATGTGGTACCCAGTCTTGGCGGAGTGTGTGCGTCCCTCGTTGCAGAGGCAGGTGAGAGCGTCACAGCGATTGTAAACCTGCAACAGCTCTGAATATGCGTTTGCCTCCATCTCCCATGAGGCATCTCTGCAGAAAAGAGCATACAGTGATTAGCAGTGTTGGCATTAGACAATCCATGTGCTCCCTGGCTGTGAAGGCATCCTAAAAGCCTGGTCACATATAATCATGTTACCTCTCTGGGATGTATATTCCCATCCTGAGCATCTCTTCCTGGAAGTTCTCCTTGTTGTTACAGAGAGTACATCTGAAGAAGAAGAGGCCGGCACTGTAGGCCTGACGCTGACACACAGACAGACAAAAACACAGATAGTCTTACACTCGCGTACAACCTGACACACCTGTAAATAACCAAAAACATAAATCCAAATGCTGTTAAACATCTGTACACGCTCTGCTGCTAGAGGCTCTGATGGTTGAAAGGGCCAGTTCATCCAAATCACAAACAAATATACCTTACTCTTTAACCCTTGAGGTATCTCGCCATGCGACAGACCTTCAAGTTACTAATCATCCTGTTTTTAAATGTTAGAAAGAACCTCTTTTGAAGAACCTAGAACATGTCCTCTTCCATTTGTTTATTCTGTCTGAAAAAACACAAAGAGATTCATTTTATAGTGAAATTATTAACGCAGCAAATCCAGCAAAACATTAGGAGCAGCAAGTGCCATAATAGTTTCCATGACAAATCGACTTATTGATGGTTGTGATGGCCTTAAATCATCAGCATTGCTGCATTTGTCCTGTGGCAAAGAAACAAAGTGTCATCACCACCTTAAATTCAGTTGAAAACGCATTGCTGCGTAACGTCAGTGGTGAGATGACATCCCTCACCAACTCACTCTGTACAAACGATACTGTATAAATAACTGTCAAATAATTCAGAAATATTATTCTCTCCTAAAGGTTTGTGCAGGTCTCTATCTCCACAGTGCCGTCACAAGCCCCTACTGGCAGCTCCTAACCACTTGAGAGACCTCTCGAGCTGGCTTAAGTAACTGGGAGAGTAAGAGTGATTCTCAGCTTTGAGAAATTTGATAACTTGCTTTTTTTTCCTTAAGTTTAAAAGTAGGAGTAAATTTCATGAATTCTCAGCACTTAAGACTAAAACAGCACTTTGAGAAGCTTGATAAATACCAGCCCAGCTCTTCACATTTGTGAAGCTGGAACAAGCAAATATTTGGTATGCTGGGTTTTCAGAAATGAGAATATAATAAATTATTATAAATAATTACTCCCAAAAATAGTTGCCGGTTGATTTTCTGTCTATAGAATATTTGTTGCAGCTCTACTCACCATTTCAGCACTAATGCAGATAGTCTGCAGTCTGTGCATTATCCAGAGTAACCAGGACATTCTTTCGTGACAGACATGTTTCTGTTGAGCTTTTCTTCATGTTTTTTAATTTTTTTTTTATAAATGTTCGATTATTCACAACAAAACAAACAAGGCAAACTATCTGCATGGCTTATTGTCACCAGGGTGAAATGGAAAATATGTTTTTTTTTTGGTTGTAATTTGGATAAAAAGATCATTTAATGCAACATGATCAAATGACTTCAGAGAATAAAATGAACAACACACTGACACAGTGACACTACCTGCACACAGTCCCTGTGGAACCAGCTGGCGTGGCAGGATGGACATTTGAGGACGGAGTAGCAGAGGATGGGCTCAATGGAGTCCAAACAGATGGAGCAAGACTGAGGCAGACTTAGGTCTGAACCCACACACAGAGACTGAGAGGGACTGTGATCCGAACAGTACGACCTGAACACAAAGAGTTAGACAACACTGGTTTGGACAGCAGAATGTTGACTCTGAATGTTTTACACTTTATTAGCAGTCTAATAAAACAATCCTGTAATAAATCCTCCTACGTGAAGGTTATAATGTTCAGTTTATGCTGAAACAGTTTCAGAGACGTGTTAACTTTATGATCCGTTTGGCGGCTGCAGTTTGTGCTGCTGCTGAACGGTGTTACACACTGAAGTGCTTCTGGTATTTAGCCGACTCTCACGGATATTAATGGGGTGGAGTGACAATGTAAAATCACAAAATGTTAATGAAGCATTCGTGTCTGAAATCTCAAACTACTGCTCACTATAGAGTAAACTGCTGAGTGTTTATTGTGAAGGGAACAGCAAATAAGTACACAAAGGAGTGATTTCAGATACATATATATTTTAGAGGTCAGCGACTCTGCTTCAGTTTTAAAAAGCTCTTTCTCAAATACACTTAGAACAGCAGCTCTCTAAATGAGAGATTATGACTCTTTAAATGAAAGTGTTTAATTTGTATTCAGCACTCACGGGAAGAGTCCAGTAAACTGTGAGATAAACTTCTGTTTCCTCCCGCAGGGGAAGTGGACCATCTTCCTGCAACTTCGAACGTTACAGCCGACACATGCTCCCTTCTTCTTACAGCAGGAACACGTCTTCATCACACGTGATAAACACAAAAAAGAGACAGAAAGGATGACTCTCTGGTCTGGTGTCAGTGGTTTGTTTCTAACTGGTTTAAGCTTACTGGGTTTTTCACAAATTTGGATACAGTGTGACATTCACCAGTTGATTATTTTCAACTCTGTCTCTGTGCTTAAAGGTCCCATTTTATGTAAAAAAGCATTTTTCATGTCTTTTCATAAACATACATAAATGTGTCTCCCTGCACATAATACTTATCCATTCCAGCATCCTTTGCACTATACTCCATCACACTGTGTACATGAGTATAGGTATGCATGCATGTGTATGGGTACCTGTATATCTTATCCACCTCGGACATGTACTCCACATAATGATACTAATTTTACTCCTGCATCTTTGCACTCCACTCATTGCACTATTGTCTCAATCTGTCTATATTAGTTTTGTTTATAGTGTGTATATATGTGTTCTCTATACTGTAGCCTGTGTGTGATTTTATTATTGTACTGGTTCGATCTGCTCTGTGCTGCTTGACGCGTCTTCTGTCAAAAATAGACCGGCTGCCTATTCTCCGTGCAGCGGAGCTTGAGCTCAAGCACTGACTACAATGGCAGCGATTAGGATCGGCAGCCGCAGCACAGCCGTAACGCGGCGCACACGGCGCCTGTGTGAGTCTGGGGTAAAACTGCCCCTATCCCAAACTTACTTGCCACTGTTTTTTCAAGATAATGAATTTATTATGTTATTGACTCAGGGAAACAAAGTTTCATTATCTCGAGAAAATTATCCCATTATCATGGGAAGACATCCACCCATCGTCAACCGCTTATCCTGCGTACAGGGGGGCTGGGGGCATGACAACCAGTCATGCTCACACTCACATTTTAGGGTCACCAATTAACCTAGTCCGCATGTCTTTGGACGGTGGGAGGAAGCCGGAGCACCCACATGGGGAGAACATGCAAACTCCACACAGAAAGGCTGGGCAACCAGGGTTTGAACCCACGACCTTCTTGCTGTGAGGTGACAGTGCTTACCACTGTACCACCGTGCCGCCCGTTCATGGGAAGACAGAATAAATAAAATATATGAATGTATAGGCTCTTAGGGCTTCCATAAGAAGACATCAGAATAAAAACCAGAAAATATTTTCCCCATAAAATATGTACCCGTTTCAACAAAATCAGTGAATAAAGTTATAAAGTTGTGTTTTTGTACAGTAATCAGTGAGGCGTTGGTTAAATCATGTAAACATTTTCTAGTTGAAATAAAAGTAGGGACCTTTAAGTTAAAAAATAACCTCTCACCAGTCGAGCCGACCGGCGGATCTCCTGTTTGATGTCGTCCACCAGGAAACCAAAGACGCCCTCATCCTCCTCTCCGCGCTGGTAAACTCCACAAGACGTCAGCTGAAACACACAGATGATGATACACGTCGTGGTATCCACCTCTAGACATTGCATCTTGTTTAAACAAAATGTCTTTCAGATCACATGAAAACAGTTTGAGGTTTCTGAAGGAAAACATTTTTCTGTTGAGCAATAAATGTCATTGCAGTTCTATTATAATAATAAATAATAAAACAATAATACTGATATCATAATAAGCAGATATGACAAGTTGGAAATAAACGATCAATCATCGATTCAATAATCTAACTGAACCATGACGTGCTTTAAAGGAAATCAGTAAAATCTTAAACCCAACTCTAAAACTGACCAGTGAGGAGGCTGAAACAGGCCGACTGATCTGCGTGAGCCAATGAGCAACATTTTGTACCAGCTGACAGCGTGAGATAGTTTTCTGGCTTTAAATCACGAATACAATGAATTACAACAATCTAACCAAGATTATATAAAAGCATGAATGAGCTTCTGGAGATCAGGGAGAGAAAAGACCTAACTTTAGCCATGCTCCTCAGCCGATAAAAAACACGATTCAACAACTTTTGTAACTTGTTTTCAAAAGAGGTTTGTTGTTTAAAAAAGGTCACTGCTGATTGTTACATCCAGGTTTCCTGCATTAGGAGGTAAACAAATGATTCCGATTCACTGATGGAAGAAGTTCTAAAATCCAAAGTACTAAACGAATAACGTGAGAGACACTTACTACTAAAATTATTCCCAGTGGGTTCTGTACATCTTGAAGAACCCCGATAGCTTGCAGATATGTTGGAAATAAATCTTAAAGTATAGAGAACATACACACACAGACTTACCAAACAGAAGTAGTGGACGGAGAGCTTGTGCTCTTTGAGTGTCACTTTTTCCCCAAACATGGAAGGGTCATCATCACTGAGCCTGCAGAGAACACAGCCTGGAGACAAACATACACACAAACACACATTTTAATCAGCAGACATATTGTCCACTTCCTCCCTTTTGTGTTTCCCCGGCTGTATTTTTCTGAATTGTTTGATTATTTTATCCATCCATCCATCGTCAACCGCTTGTCCTGCGTACAGGGTCTCGGGGGGCTGGAGCCAATCCCAGCTGACATCGGGCAAAAGGCGGGGTACACCCTGGACAGGTCGCCAGTCCATCGCAGGGCCACACATAGACGAACAACCAGTCACACTCACACCTAAGGACAATTTAGGGTCACCAATCAACCTAGGCTGCATGTCTTTGGATGGTGGGAGGAAGCCGGAGAACACTGAGAGAACCCATGCAGACACGGGGAGAACATGCAAACTCTACACAGAAAGGCCGGGATTTTGTTTAAGCAAATACTGTTACTACTGTACTTTTGTCAGTGTTGCCCATCACTCACTTTATAATATTACAAAATTCTCAGTTTCACAATCCACATTTAGGATTTCTTCTGCTGAATAATTCATTACAGTGGTGAGAGTAAAACATTTACTGCTGTAATAATGTGGAAAGCAGTCAGATTTTGGTGGGGGGAGATTACTCACGCTCCCCCTGGTTGCTGCCGGCGTCTGCGACCTGAGACCTCCTCCTCGCCTTCTTCTTCATGTTATGTGATGTGACCCTGCATGAGCACAGCCACCAGGGTCAAGGGTCAGATCTACTAAGCAAACATCAACATTGTTCATCACCATTAAAAACGTTTTTCTTTAAACCTGCTGGCCCCACCCGTAGCTCCAACATTAGAGATTCTAACAGTTTCTTCAGACTTTTTTCAAACTCACAGAGCTTAATTTTAAATTCCAGGGGAGATCCAAAAGTTTCCAAACACTAAAATTGTCAGGCTGAATTTTGGGGAAAGTGTGTAAAATGGTGCACATTCATATGCATGTTAGTATGGAGCCTTAGTCATCAGTTTGAATTAAAGCCTAAATAACTGGTTGAGCATCGCTAAGTCTAACAACAGAAAATAAATTGTGAAAATCATTAAAGTAATTTATTAAGCAGAAATCTCAAATTATCTCTCGTTCAGCTTAAATGTAGATTTTCTTCTTTTCTCTGTTTTATACCACAGTAAACTGATGTGTATATCTATATCTATAGATCTATCTATCTATCTATCTATATCTATATCTATATCTATATGTTTGTTTTATTTATGACTGTTGGTTGGACAAAATGAGACATTTAAAGACATCCCCTTAAACTCTGAGAAACTGTGAGGCACATTTGTCATTACTGACATTTTACACATTACAATTCATCAAAAATATATACTATTGTTTGTTACAGCCCTAATTTAAATAAATTACACAGTGTAAACATTAATATAACTTATCACATATAACTGAATATATGTGATACTGTCACAAGCAGGAAAGAAGTGCAGTTTTTATACTGTATATACTAAGAATAACTTTCTATCTAATTGTTACTTGAGAAATTAAAAACTTTTAAATCCACAATTAAAACAGTGTTATATTGTGAAGTTATGCAAAAGAAAGAGAAAAAAGATTAAACAACTAGATGTGTAGAATATGTAATATAATGTCATTCATGTCCCCACAAAGTCCAAGCTCATGTCTTTACAACACAAACACAAAATTATTATGCTTACTGTAAATATGTATAATTGAGTGGTTGCAACAGGAGGATTTTGGTATTTGTTTTGAAACAATTTTGACAAGGATTGACTTAATCGATAATCAAAACTACTGCCAATAAATAAACTAGATAGTAATGCAGAAATAAAAAGCATGAGAGTAGAAAAGAGCAAAGACGCCGTTGGCTAATTTTAGGCTAACGTTAAGCTAAGTAAGTGAAATAAAACCAACAAAACGACGTTACGTAAATAGTTTGCGTCGAAAATATGTTCAACAACAAGGTTGTTAAGAAATCTATTAATGCTATATCTAACACGACATGTTAAAAAACGTAATAATAAGAAGACCAACATGACGATGAGTTTTCTGAAGGTTGGTGAAACGTTACCGACGTAAACAGTCGGATTTATCTTCATCAGATTTATAACACGGTACAATTTTGTAAAGAAAATGTTAAATAAAATGCATACTTTTGAAGGTGCAGAGCGTCAGGCTGCGGTCATTTTCGGGTTGTTTTGGGAGGATTTATTCCGCTGGTTTGTGTTTACTTTAAATTAACGCCGTCGAGATTTTAAATTTCCCTCTTTCATAACAAAAATACATCATTTCCGCTTCCGTCGGTGCTTCTTCTTTGACGTTTTTAATCCACTTGGCTGCTTCGGCGCCCCCTATGGACGGCTGGCAAACCAAGCCCAGGTCATTCTGTCCTCTCTCTCCCATAAGAACTCATTTGTTTTGCTTCACTTGCTGATTTTTACTTATATCATATATATATATCATATATTATATCATGATATATGATATATATGATCTCTCTCTCTTTCTCTCTCTCTCTCTCTCTCTCTCTCTCTCTCTCTCGGCATGAATGTGTAACAACAATATTGCCAAAGCATCATACAAACTACATAAGAACATTTTACCCCATACATTTCATAAAACAAGTAATTAAAGCGTATGTGTGTTAAAAAAAATAAAAATATATTATAAATTAAAATAAAATAAATAAATGAAACAGTAACGTGTGTGCTATTATAATAATATATTAAAAATTTTAATAAAATAAATAGATAATACCGTAAATGTGTGTGTGTGTGTGTATATTAATTGACAAAAAAAATTTATTAAAAAAAATAATAATCAGTATCAAATGTAAAAACAAAACAATTACTAAAATATCAAACAATCAAAATAATAATAATTTGAAAATGTGTACAATTATTTATCAGTCTGAGTTTCCACTGGTTGTCCTCACTTCATGGCATGAGGAGACATAAACCGTTTTCAGTGCCTCAGTCGAACAAATAGTACCGGAGAATATATTCATATATTGTTATCACATGTTCAGTGGCTTTTCGAGTTTTTTATATACAGTCTATGGATGTGATGCGCTGCTTGTAAAAACGCGTTATGGAAAATACAACACTATTTTATCAAGTAAATCTTTCAGCTTGTGTCATTTACAAAAAGCCCAATAAAGTCCTTGACAGACTGTGTGGTGTATTGTCAGGCTTGCTCCAGCAGGGGGCGCTACAGGACGAAGAGAGATGATGAGATGACTCTAAATGACCTGCAGCTAAACACACAGTTCATTTATTTAAAGCAAAACCAAACCAGAGAAACAGAGATTTCCTGCCTCAAGGTTCCCTTACTAGGTTAATATGGAGACTGGGAGATATAGTTGAAAGCTCTGGAGAAAGATAGTAAGCGAACCTTAAGGTTAAAATAATTTATTCATTACTTTTTTTTGTATAGGCATATTGTTTTATTTTATCACAAGATGACACCTGATGGAGTTACATTGGCTAGTGATGAAGACCATGAGATGCGAGTGAAAGCTCTGTGTGTGAGCTTTGAGTTCAGATTTTTAGTACAGAATTTTTTTTTATTATAACAAATTATTTTCATCCCACTTTGTAATATGTCGCCCTTTTGTACATGGTTTGTAAACTGTAACTAACGGGGTTATTAATGATTAATAAAGTGTTTACTGGTGATTTACAGTTATAAGCAATTAAAAAGAACCTCAGTCGACAGGTTGTGAAATATCTCTTGACTGTTGAGTTATTTTTATTTATAATATAAGTCGATACGTAAAACATTTATAGGCGGATAAATAACTGATCTGTAAAGCATTAGTAAAATATTTATTCATCCATTAATAAAGCCATTAATTAGCCTTATTAGTACAATTGTTATATCATAGCTGAAAAATAATAAATACATATTTTAGCAACTTCATCCGCTGAGAGGAAGGCAGTAAAATCTGGTTGAAAGCTATGAAAACACAAAGTAAGTGAACCTTATGCTGACAATCATTTTATTTGTAAAGAAAGATGTTATTTTCATTCAGAACTTGCCTAATTATGAAACTGTCACATATTCAGAAACACACAGATCAGCTTCTGTGTCGGTTTCTAATAAACAAATGAACACGTGTGCATGCGTGCGTGTGTGCTTAATGCTGCGTCACGGGGGGAAGGGAGGTGCCCCCAGGTAGCGGTCACATCAGCACAAACACGCACAGAGGAGGCAGTGTGTTCAGAGTGGCGCTGAGACTCCCAAGTGCCAAACACACGCAGGAGCGCACACACGTTTCTCCGCTCAGTCTGAAGGACGAACTGAGTGAGAGGAAGCCAAAAACAGCATTTGGAAACATCGAAAACAGGGAAGTAGGAGGACTCTAGCGCATCAGTGTCAGTGGTGGAAAAGTGAATCTGTC
>NC_060160.1:3573490-3581811 GCF_021292245.1 Micropterus dolomieu | reverse complement strand
AAAAAAAATAATAATCAGTATCAAATGTAAAAACAAAACAATTACTAAAATATCAAACAATCAAAATAATAATAATTTGAAAATGTGTACAATTATTTATCAGTCTGAGTTTCCACTGGTTGTCCTCACTTCATGGCATGAGGAGACATAAACCGTTTTCAGTGCCTCAGTCGAACAAATAGTACCGGAGAATATATTCATATATTGTTATCACATGTTCAGTGGCTTTTCGAGTTTTTTATATACAGTCTATGGATGTGATGCGCTGCTTGTAAAAACGCGTTATGGAAAATACAACACTATTTTATCAAGTAAATCTTTCAGCTTGTGTCATTTACAAAAAGCCCAATAAAGTCCTTGACAGACTGTGTGGTGTATTGTCAGGCTTGCTCCAGCAGGGGGCGCTACAGGACGAAGAGAGATGATGAGATGACTCTAAATGACCTGCAGCTAAACACACAGTTCATTTATTTAAAGCAAAACCAAACCAGAGAAACAGAGATTTCCTGCCTCAAGGTTCCCTTACTAGGTTAATATGGAGACTGGGAGATATAGTTGAAAGCTCTGGAGAAAGATAGTAAGCGAACCTTAAGGTTAAAATAATTTATTCATTACTTTTTTTTGTATAGGCATATTGTTTTATTTTATCACAAGATGACACCTGATGGAGTTACATTGGCTAGTGATGAAGACCATGAGATGCGAGTGAAAGCTCTGTGTGTGAGCTTTGAGTTCAGATTTTTAGTACAGAATTTTTTTTTATTATAACAAATTATTTTCATCCCACTTTGTAATATGTCGCCCTTTTGTACATGGTTTGTAAACTGTAACTAACGGGGTTATTAATGATTAATAAAGTGTTTACTGGTGATTTACAGTTATAAGCAATTAAAAAGAACCTCAGTCGACAGGTTGTGAAATATCTCTTGACTGTTGAGTTATTTTTATTTATAATATAAGTCGATACGTAAAACATTTATAGGCGGATAAATAACTGATCTGTAAAGCATTAGTAAAATATTTATTCATCCATTAATAAAGCCATTAATTAGCCTTATTAGTACAATTGTTATATCATAGCTGAAAAATAATAAATACATATTTTAGCAACTTCATCCGCTGAGAGGAAGGCAGTAAAATCTGGTTGAAAGCTATGAAAACACAAAGTAAGTGAACCTTATGCTGACAATCATTTTATTTGTAAAGAAAGATGTTATTTTCATTCAGAACTTGCCTAATTATGAAACTGTCACATATTCAGAAACACACAGATCAGCTTCTGTGTCGGTTTCTAATAAACAAATGAACACGTGTGCATGCGTGCGTGTGTGCTTAATGCTGCGTCACGGGGGGAAGGGAGGTGCCCCCAGGTAGCGGTCACATCAGCACAAACACGCACAGAGGAGGCAGTGTGTTCAGAGTGGCGCTGAGACTCCCAAGTGCCAAACACACGCAGGAGCGCACACACGTTTCTCCGCTCAGTCTGAAGGACGAACTGAGTGAGAGGAAGCCAAAAACAGCATTTGGAAACATCGAAAACAGGGAAGTAGGAGGACTCTAGCGCATCAGTGTCAGTGGTGGAAAAGTGAATCTGTCATCGGCATGTTCAGCTGGGTGAAACAGGAGCAAGGTGGACGCAACAAGGAAGGAGAGATGTACCAGACGGTGACGGAGGGACTTCAGAGCCTTTACAGCAAGAAGCTGCTGCCGCTGGAGGAGACCTACCTCTTCCATGACTTCCACTCTCCGGCCCTGGAGCCCGCTGACTTCCAGAGCAAGCCCATGGTGCTGCTGGTCGGCCAGTACTCCACCGGGAAAACCACCTTCATCAGGTACCAACTACCGCCGGAGTCCGGGCGGGACCTGTGTGAACCTGCTTGTATAATCACGGTTATTAGTGATAAATGAGATGAGAGGAAAGGGAATTACACTACACGTGGCAAAACCACCTTTATCAGGTGTTACATCAGTTTACACCCAATACTGGTTGGACGTAATGCCAGGCCTCATTTGAATTACCCCTATTTACATCTGTCTTGCTTTTAGGTATGTACCCAAGTGTAGCAGCGCAAAATCTAAAATGTCAAATAAATGAGTCGTGCCTCATTTTAAATTCGGCCAACATAAATCTACTAAAGCCGATCTCTATTTTAGGAAAGGTATATGTTTTATATTAAACACTTACTGCGTGCTATGGCCTCTCTCGGTGCATTCTGGTAGAAAGAAGCGACGGTAGCAACATTAACCAACTATAAATATTATTAAAAGACAAACTGCGGTGGCTCAGGTGTACGCCGAAGTGGAGAATGTATCCTTGGTAAATAGAAAATGTCTCAAGTTTTTCTTTAAAGTTAGTAAAGCACGTCCAAATCTCAAAAATATCTTAAATAGGATACCTTTTCAATAGAGTTTGGAATGGATTTTCCTTCAAGGTGTTGACATTATTTAACCTTGGTAACCTGAAAGAAACATTGAGTTATTTAACCATGGTAACTTGAAAGAAACATCGAGTTTTAGATTTAATGTGAAAGCCAGTTTATGGGTAATATTGTCCACCTGCTTACAGACATGTATGATCTTGTAGTTATAACCTTCATGTGGAAACACAGTGTAGTACAGCAGCCAGTTCAAGATAGGCCCTTATTGAATTAACCATAAATGTTTGTGTGCTTTTTACATACACACTCCAAATTTAAACCAGGAGATGAGGAGGAGTTATTGGGTTTCATTTCCCTGATCCTTGGGGGATTTGAAACCAGCAACACTTCTGTCACACTCCTGCAGCTCTGAGACGACTCATCTACCTCTGACGTGATCTTTGATTTGGAAACCTGCTGTGACTCCTGTTTAATCTGGCAGGCAGTTTGTCTTAATGTGTTAAGAGTTTGTAAAGCCTGAATACAAGGATTGGCATCTCTTTTGTTGGCACCAGCTAAGGCTCATGGGTACTGTAGTCCTGTTAAACAAGTCTGTGTGAAAGCTTCCTAAGATTTTCAGTCTGTGTTTCTTTGGACTGTCAGTTATTTGTAACTGATCTACCTTTTGTTCTGTGTATTTACACGATCTGACCCTTTAATCTGTTGCTCCGGCAGGCACAAGTGATATTTCCGGCATTTTTGGACAGAGACGTCATGTACACCAGTACCTCGTTACATTGTGCTAAGCTTTATTTCAGTGAGGTCAGGAAATAAGGTGGAAACAGTTTGTCTGGAAAACAATCAGTGATCAACTTATGTATTGAAATCTCAGCTTCAGATGCTGTAGGAGATTATCTGGCCTTATATAGCCTAAACAAAGAACTGCTTATTTTTGGCGTGGTTGGAAGAAAATGGCCATAGATTCCACATTTGATTAATAAGAAAAGATTAACAGCTTTACCGTCAACTCTGTTAGAATGACAACCTTTTTTAGAAATGCGTCTGGAAATGATCAAGAAGGGAATGAACTATACACACCATACATAAAACCATAGAAAAAGTGAAACAACTTTCACGATCAAATCTTCAGACATCCATTGTCTACACCAATATTTGGAAATGCAGAAATCAGAGGAAATACTAATTAAATAATCCGTCTTTCCTTCTTTCCCAGAACTCGTTGAGACAAAGTCAACAAACATAAACCTCCATTTTTTTGCTCATCTGAACACAGGAATGTTTCAGTTCAGTTTTGTTTTTTCTATTTCGGAAAATAATCATGATTACAAAAGAAACTGGGACTCACTTCCCACTTCGCCCAGATCACACGATCAGTTGGGCAGAGGAAGAACTGCAGCTCTCATCTGTGTAATCGAGCATTTTTGGCTTCCCGGCTAAACCAGCTCGAACATCTGATTCACCACCAAAGTTTGGTTTTGAAATACACATAGGTCCTTTCTTCACAGTTTAATCGAAAGTGTTCAGTTAATGAAGCTTACATTTGATTCCTGGAGATAAACAACAGATTCCTCCCTTGAATAAAGCTCTTTATGATGTCATTCTTTTTAACCAAACCAACACTTTTTATCCATAAAAGTCACTTATAGGACTCATGATGTAAGTTTAAAATAAATCCTGGCTGGTTTCTGCCTGGAGGCTGTCACGAGTTAAAGAGCTGATCATCCCTTCAGCCCCTCCTCACCCCCACTCCCCCTCTCAAAAAATTGCAGTAGGCCATGTTGCAATAAGATTTCGATTAATTGTACGTCTTGTGTTTGAAAACTGACGAGTCACTCTTTTGAAACAGTTGTATAAACATTTTAAGTAAAATGAAACATGCACTACTACATGCAGCGCACCATTGTTAAACAATAACAAACGCCGCTAAACGGGAAGGAAGCAGCATAAAGGTCATCCAGACGAGAACAAGAACATCTCGTTTCTTTCACACTTCAGGTCCGTCTACCTTTCCCCCAGCGTCAGTCCGGCTGTGTGCGTGTCCAGCTAGTATTCTTGTCACCAGGCATAGAAAGAAAGTCCCGTTGTCAATAAATTAACAAGTGGCCTCCACATGCTCAGAGATGACTGATTGTTTCCCTGTAAGCACGCAGCTGTCATTTTTTCCTGCAAGTTAAATGTTAAAGAGGAAACTGACACATCTTTATAGAGAGTGGACCCAACAGGAAAAACCCAGGATCTTTAAATATCACAAAGATGAATATAATTCCCTTTTCTCTCTCTAGAAATGATAAATTATATGTAATACATGGATCATTCTGCATTTAGTCTGTTTCAAGTAAATACTGTGTTGAGACAGACTGTTTGTCCATTATTGCTCGGCTCAATATTTCCTGATTACCTAAATGAGACCGGTGACATCACATCCTGTTTTGGCGCTGTGGGCCATTGATTTAATTAGACCGAAGGCTAGTCGGTCTTAGCAGAGGAAGCTTCAGCTGGTTATATTGTTTGTCCTTACTAGTGTAGATTCTGTTGCCAGTTCATTGATTTAATTGCTTAAACTGAATTTCTTATTGATTTGGACTGTGGTGTTAAGGGCAGGTCACAGCTCCAAGAAACTTAATGCCAGACTTCATTAAAAAATGTACCTGTTTAAAAGGCTGTTGCTTAGCAACAAAAATACACAAGAGGTAGAGCATACTATGAGATGTCAAACAGATGAATCCAGTGTGATGGTAAATGGCTGACATAAAGTACACCAAGCAGGCCTATACTTAAAGAGAGCGATTTCACTTTGGTTCTCAGTGCTTGCTACCCCCTTCATCATCAGTATGTTCAAGTAGAAGATCTCCACTATATGACTACTAGAGGCTGACATTATTTTGGGACTCTTGTGAGTCATGGGATTCCTGTGGGAATGGAAGTCAGTTTCACTATTCATCACGGGACTGGGACGGGGCAGAAAAAAAAGTCAACTGGAGCGGGCGGGATGGGAATCATAAATCAGTTTTATATAGAAATATGCAGTTCTATTATGAATAAAAGCTATTTTCAGATTTGAAAAAAATGGGGACAGGACAGAAATTTTGATTCTACACATGTTACATTTTCTGATAATCTGTTGTGGCTTAAATAGGCAGAATTTTCAGTGGAGTATGGCATGACTTTCTTTAAGGGTTATGATGTTAATCAAATAATCAGTGAGATGTTTTAACAATTAAAAATATCAAACACTCTCTGGTTCCAGCTTCTTAAATGTGGGGGTTTCCTGCTTTTCTTTATTTTAAATCATTGTAAACTGAATGTCTTCGAGTTTGGCAGAAAGTCATACCAACATCTTCCTATTTAAATATCTTGCATAGCAAAACAACATAATTTTATAATCTCAAAAAATTAATTAAGGCTGAAATGAAAATGAGCAGTAGTTTAGAAAGCCACAAGTATTTGGCTTATCGGTGCAGCACTCCTACACTGCTTGTCTCTGTTTTGACATGCTCAGTGATGTGAAGCTGCTGACAACACCTGAGTGGAGAGACAGTGTGCCAAAGCTACAGGTGACAGTCAGGTGGTGTGTTCGGTGTGTCAGGATTCAGGGCTACATGTCAGTACTGTCAGAGGAGTGTACGCATTGTGAAGAGTGAGAATTACATGTGGATCACCGACAGCAGAACGAAAGCAGAATGAGCTGTGACCTGCACACTCAGCCTCAGTTTGATCTGTGCTGATTGTAGCAGAACCAGGTTGACTGCAGGGCAGGAATTTCTTTCTCTTTCTGAATGAAAAACTTTTTAAGTTTTAAAACTGTATATATTTTCAGGCAGAATTTGATTGTGTTGTTGTCTGAAAGAAGCCATAAGAAAAAAATAACATAACAGACACCGCAGTCAGAAAGCCATTGTTTTAACAGGTTTCAAATCTAAAAATAATCAGAGACTTTGTTTATCAGAGTGTCCTTGAACACAGCCACAGGCAGCGCATTCCCTGCTGAATGACCACATGTTGATACATAACTGACAAAAACATTAAGGTGATTAAATATTGACTGTGGTGGATTATTGATGTCCAACAAGTAGATTAAAAAAACTTTTTGACGTTCAACAGGTGAACGTTATAGTGGCCTTGAAGGAAATAAAACAATGGGAAAAACTGGTCAGACTGACTGAGAGCTGAGGTCATCAAACTGCAGTTAAAGTTCAGTGAGCTTATCTCATGTCTGCAGAAAGTGTGTGTGTGTGTGTGTGTGTGTGTGTGTGTGTGTGTGTGTGTGTTGGGTACAAACACTCTTATGTTCTGGCAGCAATCCAGACCAGCAGAACTGACAGTTCACAAGCTACAGAGTTGTTGCTGCTGCTATGATACTGTGTGTGTGTGTGTGTGTGTGTTCCACTACTGAGGCACCACCCTGCCCCAGGGATTGCTATGAATCATGGGAACTGAAAAGAATGCTATGAATCTTTGGAACAAGTTGCTGGTAAATTGCAGAGTCAACACTTTTTTGTTCTTTTTTTCTTTTTCGGAGATGAAGTGAAACCAGCAGCATTCTTAGTATTTTACACTCAGGTCTGAAAAACACACATGCACAAACAGGACCTATATGTAGTCGAGACCGCCCAAACCGAGACCAAGTCAAGACCAAGACTTTTAGGGGCTGAGACCCAGTCGAGACCAAGACCAGTTCTCCACATTACATGACACGCAATAAAATGTGGAACGAGATCATAGGTACTGCTCAAATTGATCTGAAAGATCCACATTCCCATTGAAACACCCACATGCAAACACTAAGAGCTGAAATCAACGTAAACATCTTTATTCAACACTCCTTTTCCATTGTGGGAAGGGGGGACAGTCGTAAATGGTAACAACACATTTTTAATTATTATTATTGGTTGCATTTGAAAGAATAAGTTTTACATCCAATCAAAGTTTGGATGTTAACAAATAAATCAGACAATGCAAAAGCAATTTATTGATATTGCCTAAGTTACGGTCTTGAAATAAAATCCCGAGTCCTCAATGTCCGAGACCGAGACAAGACAGGGTACAAATGCGGTCGTGTCCGAGACGAGATCAAGACCATCAAAAAGTGGTCTTAAGACCGGTCTCGAATATTACACCACTAGAAGGTGGATTAGCCCACTAAAGGGCTCCGGGGAAAATGAGTGGTAATCTGGGGAACCTGTGTAGTTGGAAATTCAGCCCTAAACGAGAAACCCTCTCCCAGTAGTCACTGTCAAGGTGCCACTTTTAAGGCAGTGCAGCAGTGGTGTCACTAATATTTACCCACGTCAGGATCTGGAAATGTTATCTGGATCAGCTGTAAATATGACACAATCAGAACTTCCAGGCCACATCTGGAGGTGATCAGATCTCACTCACATTCTTAAGGAGAAAATCCTCCCCAACAAGTTTAAATGTCACCTGCAAGTTAGGAACCAGATATTAGCTTTTGTCTGTCCTTGCATGTCGTAGTGATCTCTCTAGACTGAAGAAGGCCCAGGAGTCCAGGTGATGCTCGGTTATGTGTAGACCTACTAACTTCCAGATTACAGTAATCAGTCAGGCATCTACCCAGTGGCTGCTGATTATTCCCCAAACTACAACTGATGCAACTGTGACAGTCCTTCAGGAGCAGAGGCTCAGTGAAAACATGTCGACTGATGACGACTGAAGTCTGGGTCAAGTGATGATGTGCGACAAGGAACCGGTCAGAGTCAATAATAACTGTCACAGTGGTGGTTTTCCAGCTCTGTCTGTTGTCTCTTTGATGTCCATGTCTGGCCGCGACAACAGGAAGTAAGAGGACAGAGACATGCTGCGGCGATCTTCCATCTCTTCCTTCCTTTCTCACTTTTCTTTAACGAGAGAAACCTGTGCGAAGGTTTGATGAGGTCAATGTTGAGATTAAAAGACGGGGCCGACAAAAACAGAGACGTCTGTAGG
>NC_060160.1:3571136-3573390 GCF_021292245.1 Micropterus dolomieu | reverse complement strand
ATCCCGAGTCCTCAATGTCCGAGACCGAGACAAGACAGGGTACAAATGCGGTCGTGTCCGAGACGAGATCAAGACCATCAAAAAGTGGTCTTAAGACCAGTCTCGAATATTACACCACTAGAAGGTGGATTAGCCCACTAAAGGGCTCCGGGGAAAATGAGTGGTGATCTGGGGACCCTGTGTAGTTGGAAATTCAGCCCTAAACGAGAAACCCTCTCCCAGTAGTCACTGTCAAGGTGCCACTTTTAAGGCAGTGCAGCAGTGGTGTCACTAATATTTACCCACGTCAGGATCTGGAAATGTTATCTGGATCAGCTGTAAATATGACACAATCAGAACTTCCAGGCCACATCTGGAGGTGATCAGATCTCACTCACATTCTTAAGGAGAAAATCCTCCCCAACAAGTTTAAATGTCACCTGACTCCATCTCTCTCTCTGTTAACTCAAGATACTCGTCAAAATATAAGCTGCAGGCAAGGTCTTCCTCTCTAAAGACCATACAGCATCATCGCTCCAGGAGACTCTAGAGAGGACGTTACTGTCTACGTGACCGATGGTGGAAGCCGAGCTAGCACTAGTGCTAACAGGTTTCTCCACTGGCTCTGATGGCCTTGTTACAGTGAACGTAACACTCGGCAAGTTAGGAACAAGATATTAGCTTCTGTCTGTCCTTGCATGTCGTAGTGATCTCTCTAGACTGAAGAAGGCCCAGGAGTCCAGGTGATGCTTGGTTATGTGTAGACCTACTAACTTCCAGATTACAGTAATCAGTCAGGCATCTACCCAGTGGCTGCTGATTATTCCCCAAACTACAACTGATGCAACTGTGACAGTCCTTCAGGAGCAGAGGCTCAGTGAAAACATGTCGACTGATGACGACTGAAGTCTGGGTCAAGTGATGATGTGCGACAAGGAACCGGTCAGAGTCAATAATAACTGTCACAGTGGTGGTTTTCCAGCTCTGTCTGTTGTCTCTTTGATGTCCATGTCTGGCCGCGACAACAGGAAGTAAGAGGACAGAGACATGCTGCGGCGATCTTCCATCTCTTCCTTCCTTTCTCACTTTTCTTTAACGAGAGAAACCTGTGCGAAGGTTTGATGAGGTCAATGTTGAGATTAAAAGACGGGGCCGACAAAAACAGAGACGTCTGTAGGGAATGCCTGTAGGAGGCCTACTGTGTGGCGTGGAGGGTGAGGAGACACAGGGGGGAAAGACTGAAAACTGCTAAACATCTCTCTCTCTCTCTCTCTCTCTTTCGTCCCAGGTACCTGTTGGAGCAGGATTTTCCGGGGATGCGGATCGGTCCGGAGCCGACCACCGACGGCTTCATCGCGGTGATGTACGGCGAGAACGAGGGTGTCGTCCCTGGCAATGCTCTGGTGGTCGACCCCAAAAAACCTTTCAGGAAGCTCAATGCATTCGGGAACTCCTTCCTCAACAGGTAAACGCTCAAACGCACCTGCAAATCACCAAACCAGGGAATCTGTTATGAGCTCTGCTCGGTGAAGTCATCTTTGTTGTAATTAATATACATGAAATCCTCCTGCTCTGTCTAAATATGTTTCCCGTCTTTACAATCTTAGATATTTCAACAGATTATGGAAGAAATCATGGATTACAAATGTGTTGATTTATAATCATAGATAAAGAAATTGGAGACAGGTAACATGTAAACACCTTTTACAGTTTTTTTCAGTCGCTAACAAGCGCTTACCCATACTTCAGATACTTTTTCTAAACTCTTAACACAGACTCACACCTACAAAACACAATTGGCCAAATGGATAATTTTCTTCTCAAAAACACATTTTGTTAAATATATACTAACTCTTCATTTCAAAATATAACACATTTTTCTCTGCACACACTATCTTTACCAAAACACTGGAAATCTGACTCAAAATGAAATTATTCTGTCAAAGAATGACACTTGTTTTCACTTCACGAAGTACATGCAGTCAATCAAAGTACACCAGGTTTCAAAATACTGGCTGTTGACATTACAAAAACTACATAGACTTTTATGTTTCAGTTTTACAGGTATTTGCATGCAAAACATGCAATCCACCGTTTTTACACTAAATTTCTTGGTTGGTAACTGTATGTCCACATTAATGTTCACATTCAAAAGCATTCCAGTAAAAAGCAAATCTGTTTTTTTTTCCTTTACTGTTTACTACAGGAGGTACAGTAGAAACACGGTATGATAGAACAGAAAAAGTTTTACAGTATTTCTTACAGTGAACAAAAT
>NC_060160.1:3569440-3571036 GCF_021292245.1 Micropterus dolomieu | reverse complement strand
CTCCTCTCCCTGGTCCTGCTCCTCTCACTGGGCCCGCTCCTCTCACTGGGCCTGCTCCTATCCCTGGTCCTGCTCCTCTCCCTGGGCCTGCTCCTCTCACTGCTCCTGCATCTCTCCCTGGGCCTGCTCCTCTCACTGCTCCTCTCACTGCTCCTGCTCCTCTCACTGCTCCTGCTCCTCTCACTGCTCCTGCATCTCTCCCTGGTCCTGCTCCTCTCCCTGGGCCTGCTCCTCTCCCTGGTCCTGCTCCTCTCACTGGGCCCGCTCCTCTCACTGGGCCTGCTCCTATCCCTGGTCCTGCTCCTCTCCCTGGGCCTGCTCCTCTCACTGCTCCTGCATCTCTCCCTGGGCCTGCTCCTCTCACTGCTCCTCTCACTGCTCCTGCTCCTCTCACTGCTCCTGCTCCTCTCACTGCTCCTGCATCTCTCCCTGGTCCTGCTCCTCTCCCTGGGCCTGCTCCTCTCCCTGGTCCTGCTCCTCTCACTGGGCCCGCTCCTCTCACTGGGCCTGCTCCTATCCCTGGTCCTGCTCCTCTCCCTGGGCCTGCTCCTCTCACTGCTCCTGCATCTCTCCCTGGGCCTGCTCCTCTCACTGCTCCTCTCACTGCTCCTGCTCCTCTCACTGCTCCTGCTCCTCTCACTGCTCCTGCATCTCTCCCTGGTCCTGCTCCTCTCCCTGGGCCTGCTCCTCTCCCTGGTCCTGCTCCTCTCACTGGGCCCGCTCCTCTCACTGGGCCTGCTCCTATCCCTGGTCCTGCTCCTCTCCCTGGGCCTGCTCCTCTCACTGCTCCTGCATCTCTCCCTGGGCCTGCTCCTCTCACTGCTCCTCTCACTGCTCCTGCATCTCTCCCTGGGCCCCTTGCTCTTACTCTTCCTGCTCCTCTCCCTGGGCCTGCTCCTCTCCCTGGGCCTGCTCCTCTCACTGCTCCTGCTCCTCTCACTGGTCCTGCATCTCTCACTGCTCCTGCTCCTCTCACTGCTCCTGCTCCTCTCACTGGGCCTGCTCCTCTCACTGGTCCTGCTCCTCTCACTGGTCCTGCTCCTCTCACTGGTCCTGCTCCTCTCACTGCTCCTGCATCTCTCCCTGGGCCTGCTCCTCTCACTGGTCCTGCTCCTCTCACTGGTCCTGCTCCTCTCACTGGTCCTGCTCCTCTCACTGGGCCTGCTCCTCTCACTGGTCCTGCTCCTCTCACTGGGCCTGCTCCTCTCACTGGGCCTGCTCCTCTCACTGGGCCTGCTCCTCTCACTGCTCCTGCTCCTCTCACTGCTCCTGCATCTCTCCCTGGGCCCCTTGCTCTTACTCTTCCTCGTCCGGACATTTCAGTGTTTGTCTTTTTCTGTTTCTGTTTCCAAACACATCACTCCTTAAAGTCCTCCTTTTATATATGTGTCCTTATATATGTGTCAATGTAATAGAAGAAAAAAACCCTGCCACTAAGCCAGACTGGAATCAGCTGTGGTTGGCCCAATTTACCCAACATAAATCAACTTTGTGTCAGTTATTTAAATGTTTGTTTATTATCAGCCAAGATATATTGTTTTCGAACTGATATCATTGCAGAAACAGAGGTTTTTATACTGTATCTAAGGTTTGGAA
>NC_060160.1:3565573-3569420 GCF_021292245.1 Micropterus dolomieu | reverse complement strand
TCCCTGGTCCTGCTCCTCTCCCTGGGCCTGCTCCTCTCACTGCTCCTGCATCTCTCCCTGGGCCTGCTCCTCTCACTGCTCCTCTCACTGCTCCTGCATCTCTCCCTGGGCCCCTTGCTCTTACTCTTCCTGCTCCTCTCCCTGGGCCTGCTCCTCTCCCTGGGCCTGCTCCTCTCACTGGTCCTGCATCTCTCACTGCTCCTGCTCCTCTCACTGCTCCTGCTCCTCTCACTGGTCCTGCATCTCTCCCTGGTCCTGCATCTCTCCCTGGTCCTGCATCTCTCCCTGGTCCTGCATCTCTCCCTGGTCCTGCATCTCTCCCTGGGCCCCTTGCTCTTACTCTTCCTCGTCCGGACATTTCAGTGTTTGTCTTTTTCTGTTTCTGTTTCCAAACACATCGCTCCTTAAAGTCCTCCTTTTATATATGTGTCAATGTAATAGAAGAAAAAAACCCTGCCACTAAGCCAGACTGGAATCAGCTGTGGTTGGCCCAATTTACCCAACATAAATCAACTTTGTGTCAGTTATTTAAATGTTTGTTTATTATCAGCCAAGATATATTGTTTTCGAACTGATATCATTGCAGAAACAGAGGTTTTTATACTGTATCTAAGGTTTGGAATATTGTTTTTGCTATTGTGGGATGGTGTGTGTTAACATTAATACTACAAAAATAATCCATAATTTTGTTGGGAGGTATAGCTTGTCTGTTAAGAAAATTTAAGCATTGTGGAAATGTGTTCACTGACTGCGTATTGTGTGAAAACGACATGAAATGTGTGAATGGTATGGCCACAAAAGACCGATGCTGTGCTAACTGTGTTTAGAGTTTTGAAAATGTGACAACTGATTGGACAAACGCTTGTTAGCGACTGAAAAAAACTGTAATAGGTTGTAGGCTCTCTGTGGGAGTAAATATGCTCCGATGTTCTGACCTCAGACCAGCGTTCACACCCTAAGCCTAACTCAGCTTCAGCCATTATACTGCTCTGAACAGAGTCATATGGAGGCATGGCTGACCTGGAACCAGCTGACCACCGGCCTCATGAACGCATAGAATAAGAAATAAAAGTAGTGTAATGCATCCAAATGAGTCAAGGTAATGGCTTGTCTCTAAAAATCTACTCAAGTTAAGACTAAAAAGAATTAAAGCTACTCCTAAGAAGAATCTTCTCAAAAAAGTGACACGAGTTGCTTGTTATTATTTTATCCCTCTGACTTTCATCTTGTGTCATCGTGCAGCTTGTGACAATTGCTGAATTAGACTGTATTATGGAAAGCAAACCAACGACTGAAGGTAGCTGGAACTCCATGAGGAACTCCAGCTGTGTTCGAGCTCTGGTGATGAGAGAACGGTGTTTCTCTGCTGGTCGTGTTTTGTTGATACAAAACTCAGTGGAGAGTTTGAGATAAATACGAGGCTGCAAACTGATGTGACATTTAAGACTTCAGAGCTCAAACCAGCCCTGAAAGACCTGGACCCATAACATTTTGATTTTCACGGCTGGTCAGTCAGAGGACAATGTTTTAAAGAGATGTTAATAATTTAATCAAACTGAAACTATAAAATATGGTTGTGAAAAGCCATGGGTTTAATTGCAAACAGGATATGTGGAAATATTTATGGGCACTATTATCCACCTGTTACTGACTCATGTCCTCAGGATATCATCTGCTTTTTTAAAGGTTTTGGCCCTCTTGTTAGCTTTTGTCATCAACAATTCAGTCCTTGAAATCCTTTAAGGTCCTAGAAAGGATTTGAATTCAGATTAATCACACAAACAATGTTTGGCTTCCTGGTGGATGAAGATTTTTTTTTTTTACTGAAGTAAAATTAGTGATATCACAATGTAGGAAAAGAAACTACTAAACAACTAAAGCTGGTTTTAAATGCTGATAAAACTAAAGTAATGCATTTCTCAAATGTTACAGAGAAGCCTGTGAACACTTTTATTACTGCTCAGGGAAAGAAGTTAGAAGTAGTTTCCTGTTATAAATATTCGAGCTTGACCGATAAGGGATACTTAACATGATGTTCACTAGACAAATGTGAAGTATAAAAAGGTAGTTTATAGATAATGAGGAGTATTTATGATGGAGGGGTTGAGGGGAGAGGGATGAAGGGGGTTGTTTAGGGTTTGGTGGCCCCGGTGAACCCGGGGGTCGAGACTCAGGGTGGGGGGCTCGTCTCGATGAGCGACTTGCTGATCAACCCCCTGTGGTAAAAAAAAAAAAAAGAACAGTTACTTCATGGAATTATTAATTCTAGCATGCGTGTCTTTGACGGTGGGAGGAAACCCACACGAGCACGGGGAGAACATGCAAACTCCACACGAAGTTTGAACCCGGGATCTTCTTGCTATGAGGAGTGTTGTCCACTGGGCCACCGTGCTGCCCGTGGGTTTGGGGGGGGAGGGATGTGACAACTGAGACAAACTAGAGAAAGGGGTCAGACGGACTTATATTTGTTTGTGCAGGTGATTGGATTGTGGAGGAATTGAATGAGGCGCAGGAGGTTAAATTAGTAAAAGAGAGAGAGGCGTGGTCCTGTTCCTAAACTGTAGTTACATAAGGATCCATTTCTCCATTTCTTTTTTATTTGTCACTTATCGGCTGTTATAAACACAGATACCAATTTATCTGCAATTGCTGATATTGGTCGATTATATTGGCACGCTGATTTATCGGTCGGACTCTAATAAATATCCCAAGTATTTGGCTGGTTGACTGTCTTTCTTTTATAACTCAGGTCATCTTACAAAGCTGAGATTTAAGTTTTTATTTCAGAAACAAGTCCTGTTTCTCCTTTGAAAGCAGAAAAATGCTCGTCTCTGCTACATTTTTACCTGCATCTGAACATTGGTTGAACATGTTAGATTCTGCATATTGCAGTATTCTGAGATTTGTCACGTGCTGTAAAGCCCTCACTTATTATTGTACACTTTACTTTAGGGCTGGTTGGCCATCTATGACCTTTCCTAGACACATTGGTATATTCTGGGTAAACTCCCATCATTCATTTGCACTTTGATTGCACAGAGATCAGACAATAGTTATCTTTTCAGGCGGCTTTTATGTGCTCTGCTCCCCGCACTTGCAACTAAGAGAATTGGTGTCTCTGCCAGATTTTTAAGCTCTTATAAGTAAGCTGGTGAATGAATAGGTTGGTTCTTGCCACTGTGTGTAGGTATTTTAGTTATTTCAGCATGTAAATTCATATCTAATATGGTTTCTTGTGGCAATTATTGTTGTCTGTAACCTTTTTTTAAGCTGCTTGAAAAAGAGATCACTTATCTCAGCGGGTCTGTTACAAGTAAAAGAGTAGAAAGAGTATTAGCATCAAAATATACTTATAGTACTAAAGGTAAAAAGTACGCACTATGCAGATGGCTCATTTCAGAATAATATATGATATTATTGGATTTTAATTATTTATGTATTAATGTGTTCATCACTTTAATGTTGCTGCTCGTAAAGCTGGAGCTCATTTTAATGACTTTATATACGGCTGGGTAGCTTTGAATTTCCTCCTGTGGGTAAATAAAGTCTTTTCCTAACCTTTATTAATACACAATCCTTTATTAGTTGATTTTCAAATTTATTCTGAAGTTTAAAGGCCAAATTATTAATCGCTGATCCAGAAAATTATGGGCAGATTAATCCATAATGAAAATTGTTTGCAGCCGCTTTTTCAGTCGCACTCCCTTTCTGGACTGATCTCTACACACACACACACACACTCAAATCCTGGCAGCTCTTCACACTCCTGTCATTGCTTTCCTCAAAACATTCACAACCTGGGAAACGACCCTTGACCTATGACATGTAAACACACACACACACACAC
>NC_060160.1:3490980-3565473 GCF_021292245.1 Micropterus dolomieu | reverse complement strand
AAAAAAAAAAAAAAGAACAGTTACTTCATGGAATTATTAATTCTAGCATGCGTGTCTTTGACGGTGGGAGGAAACCCACACGAGCACGGGGAGAACATGCAAACTCCACACGAAGTTTGAACCCGGGATCTTCTTGCTATGAGGAGTGTTGTCCACTGGGCCACCGTGCTGCCCGTGGGTTTGGGGGGGGAGGGATGTGACAACTGAGACAAACTAGAGAAAGGGGTCAGACGGACTTATATTTGTTTGTGCAGGTGATTGGATTGTGGAGGAATTGAATGAGGCGCAGGAGGTTAAATTAGTAAAAGAGAGAGAGGCGTGGTCCTGTTCCTAAACTGTAGTTACATAAGGATCCATTTCTCCATTTCTTTTTTATTTGTCACTTATCGGCTGTTATAAACACAGATACCAATTTATCTGCAATTGCTGATATTGGTCGATTATATTGGCACGCTGATTTATCGGTCGGACTCTAATAAATATCCCAAGTATTTGGCTGGTTGACTGTCTTTCTTTTATAACTCAGGTCATCTTACAAAGCTGAGATTTAAGTTTTTATTTCAGAAACAAGTCCTGTTTCTCCTTTGAAAGCAGAAAAATGCTCGTCTCTGCTACATTTTTACCTGCATCTGAACATTGGTTGAACATGTTAGATTCTGCATATTGCAGTATTCTGAGATTTGTCACGTGCTGTAAAGCCCTCACTTATTATTGTACACTTTACTTTAGGGCTGGTTGGCCATCTATGACCTTTCCTAGACACATTGGTATATTCTGGGTAAACTCCCATCATTCATTTGCACTTTGATTGCACAGAGATCAGACAATAGTTATCTTTTCAGGCGGCTTTTATGTGCTCTGCTCCCCGCACTTGCAACTAAGAGAATTGGTGTCTCTGCCAGATTTTTAAGCTCTTATAAGTAAGCTGGTGAATGAATAGGTTGGTTCTTGCCACTGTAAATGTAAATGCTCCGTACTTGTATAGCGCCTTTCTAGTCTTTTCGACTACTCAAAGCGCTTTTACACTACATCTGCATTCACCAGTCACACACATTCATACACTGAGCCTAAGTGCTCAAACGGAAACTAACATTCACACTCACTCACACACTGGCGGAATAGCCGCCAGGGGCAAATCGGGGTTCAGTATCTTGCCCAAGGACACTTTGACACGCAACCAGGGGGAGCCAGGGATTGAACCGCCGACCTTCCGATTAACGGCCAACCCGCTCTACCTCCTGAGCCACAGCCGCCCACTGTGTGTAGGTATTTTAGTTATTTCAGCACGTAAATTCATATCTAATATGGTTTCTTGTGGCAATTATTGTTGTCTGTAACCTTTTTTTAAGCTGCTTGAAAAAGAGATCACTTATCTCAGCGGGTCTGTTACAAGTGAAAGAGTATTAGCATCAAAATATACTTATAGTACTAAAGGTAAAAAGTACGCACTATGCAGATGGCTCATTTCAGAATAATATATGATATTATTGGATTTTAATTATTTATGTATTAATGTGTTCATCACTTTAATGTTGCTGCTCGTAAAGCTGGAGCTCATTTTAATGACTTTATATACGGCTGGGTAGCTTTGAATTTCCTCCTGTGGGTAAATAAAGTCTTTTCCTAACCTTTATTAATACACAATCCTTTATTAGTTGATTTTCAAATTTATTCTGAAGTTTAAAGGCCAAATTATTAATCGCTGATCCAGAAAATTATGGGCAGATTAATCCATAATGAAAATTGTTTGCAGCCGCTTTTTCAGTCGCACTCCCTTTCTGGACTGATCTCTACACACACACACACACACTCAAATCCTGGCAGCTCTTCACACTCCTGTCATTGCTTTCCTCAAAACATTCACAACCTGGGAAACGACCCTTGACCTATGACATGTAAAACACACACACACACACACGGTGTTGGCTGTCAGATTCCTCAGACCTCACAGTTTGTATCGTGGGTTTAAATTTAGCTAAAAACATACTCGTCCAAATGTACTTCCTCTGTCCAGAAATACGTCTGAGAGCGGCAGCGAGGAAGTGCAGTCCTCGAACTGTGTGTGTGCGTTGATGTAAACCTGAGGCATTCCTTTAACCAGGAATCTCATCTCGCCGCGGTGTGATAGAGAAACCACAATAAGTTATTGTTTTCAGGGGGAAGTGTGTGTGCGTCACCTCGTGTCGGCGTGGCTTATTGTTTTTTTCCCGCCTCTAGCTGCTGTCTGTCAGCTAAATTTAACTCTATATTTATTACGAGGTGACAGAGGTCTCAGACACACCCTGTTTTTAACGGTCTCTCTCTCTATATATTTTTTTGGATGCAGATCCAGATTTAATTCTTTAAATAAATATTTTGACATTTTGGGAAATCCTCCTATTCTGTGTCTTTCAGAGAGTAGGATGTTCAGATGAATATCAACCTCGTGTCCGCGTGTTCAGTACAGAACTTTAGTCAGGACGTGGTTAGCCTAGCTTAGCATAAAGACTGTAAGCAAGGGGAAACAGCTAGCCTGGCTCTGTCTACTTTTAAAAAATGCACCTTGTGTCTGGTTTGTTTTATCTGAACACAAACAGAAATATAAAAACACAAATTTGGGGGAGTTAAAAGCTGGAAATGTACACACAGACACGAGAAAGCGTTTAAGCATATTTCTGAAAATGTTGAATTAGTCATTTAATGATGGGAGAGCCGGGGCACAAGCGTTTCACTGTACTTGTACATGTGACAGTAAACTTGAACATAATCCCAGAAATACTGCAGTGTAAAAATCCTTCATGTGTAACTGGTAAAAGGCGGCTTATTTTAGCTGTTTTACATAGTGAGATGATGAATCCTTTGACTTCTCATTTGTAAATCCTCCTGATAATCATACACACTCTGATTTATTACACAACACCGTCTCTCCTCCTCCGACAGAGTGAGCTTCGCCTTTTTTTACAACCCTCATCCTTCCTGACTGAAACAATAGAGCGAGCAGAGAGACCTGGATAATAAATTACTTCAGAGGGGCTGATCTGTGACGGAGAAATGAAACAAAGCTGGAACATGATGTAATAACCGATGTTGAGTGATTCAATATTCAGACAGATAAAATGTAGCAGGGTATAGAGTGAAATTGAGTTCGTAACTAAATGTAATTAAAATGCAGGTAAATTAGCAAAAAACTCACAAAGCCTTTTTTTAAAGAAACAAAAACGCTTATATTTCAGTGATTCAAGGATATCTTAGTAAATAATAATGTAAATGTATAATCGAGGAAGCTAATTATTATCATTATCGGTACATGCATTAATACAGAGTAACTGGGTATTATCAGCAGAAAATAAATAAATAAATGAATGAATAATAGGTCCCCCTCTGGTGAGGCCTTTTGTGGTCTAAATGTTGCGTCCATGTAAGAATAAAAGAAGTTGAATTTGTGTTGGTATATCTGGGTTGGTCTTTTTGTTTTGTAGAGGAACATAAATCAAACCAGAGGGGTACGAACTTTTTAATTGTTATTAATTGATTTTTAAGTATTTGTTTTTTTGTTTATGTATTTATAATGCTTAGATAAACTCAGTTAAAGAGTTAATATCAATTTGAATTGTAAAGTGAAATATGGGCCTAAAATAAGAGAATTAACTGTCTGTCTGAAATCAAACGATGGATACCCGTCTCACTCTCTCCTCTGTGTGTGTCGGATTGTGTGTCTGTGTGTTTTTTTTTTCAGGTTTATCTGCTCTCAGATGCCCAATCAGGTTCTTCAGAGCATCAGCATCATCGACACTCCTGGTATCCTGTCTGGAGAGAAACAACGAATCAGCAGAGGTATGAACTTTGTGTCTGTGTGTGTGCGCTGACTGAGCTATCAGAAACATCCTTTGTGCTGTTGCATGATAGTCCTTGAGATTCTTTCACTTCCTCATATTGTATGAATTCAGCCTGCTGGGATCCACAAACCTCCGCATTCAGTCATCAGTTAGAGTTACAGTTTAACTGCAGATAGGAAAACTTACAGGCTGCAAAGCTCAGAGGTCAAAGTATACTGACACATTTGTATTGTAGTATGTACTAAAGATGTTTGGTTACCTGCTGACCTTTTTCTGTGGCACCACCATCAGGGCGAACTTGACCGGATGTAGGGTTCTCACAAGTCTCCTTGAAACATTCTTGTGAAATACTTCATCCCTCTTTTCTCTCACTTCCTGTTCTGTCTCTCAGTCTGTTTCCTCTGATTCATCACTGCTGATCTTTAACTACAGAGTTTATAAATATAGATCTGAAACCAGAGAACCTGATTGACAACTGCCACACAGATCTGTAATAATTGTGGAGCATCAATATCATTCCTGTATGTAATAGTGCTAGTAGTTTTCTTAATCATTATTAGTCTTTATAAAATGGGGGTGGGGATGGAGCAGTGGATAAGATGCATGCCTTTGGTGACATCCACCAATGTGTCCCTGACCAGGACACTTAACCGATTGTTGCTGCAGAGGCGTGCGACCTCTGATATACAGAGCAGTTATAAGCTAAATTACTAATAATTATTATGTATTTTAAATGAATATGTTTTATGCACAGTGGAAAAGGACTTTTCCAGCATTTGTTGAAAATTCCCCTCTGTAGTGACACATTTTAAAGATTTTGTTTGGTCCAGTGTCTGCGCTTTGCACTGAAGAGGTGTCCGTGTTAAAAACAGAACCATCTCAGTTATTTTATTTTTATTTCTCAGGAAAACACAGCTCAGTTACAGCTGCTGAATACACAGATCACATGTGACAATGTTTTAATATTGCCTCTGACAAGTTTAGCAGTTTTGTCCGATTGTAGTGTCATGTGTAGGATTTCTTGATACTTTGTCAAACAATAACTACGACGTGTTAAACCTCAAGCAGACCTTTTAGACCTCGTAGAAAGGCATGTTGAATAAGTTGAAGTGTGTGATTGCAGCGAGCACTGATGCTGATTTTTGACTTTACAATTGTAGTATAGATCTGTGGGTCAGGGCCCCCTGGGGGGGCACAGACTCAATGCAGGGTGGGCGTGGAAGACCAATTGAAAACTAGGAGTGAAACTAATTTGAATGAATATGATTTATGTAGGGAAATAAAAATTTTGTTGACCTGAATCAGTTGTTTTATTTTTATTTATTTTTTTATTTGTTGCTCCCCAAATATTATTAATGACAGATAAGAATTTAATCCGTTTATGTGTGATGGGGGTGCACAAATTCTTTTTGGCTTCTGATGGAGAGCATGACTTATGTACAGTGGATCAGTGTACAGTACTTTTTTTTGAATTATGGAGTTGGTTGGAGGAAGTGCAATTCAAAAATGTAATAAAAATTATGTTTTTCAGTGACAACTCATAAATTATGTGTATGTCCACACATTTCTTGAAAAGACACAAAACAAAAATTGCACACAGTATATGGAACTGTTTTGAAGTTACATGTGAGAAATTATACCAAACATAACACGAACTTAAAATTAGTTACAGAAGTTAGGACACACTGTTACTTGGAAAAGTGTAGAATGCAACTTTATTTTCCATAAGGATGGAAATTAGTCTTTGTCCCGTTGACATTAATTTTAGTGAGAAAAATTTCCTTCTGACCTGCATCATAGTGTTTTTTTTTAGCTTGGATATATTGGCATTTAGAGGAACTACCTCTTATAGTTCTTAAATTGTTCTTCAACACTTACTCTTGGTGACTGCTGCTTTTTTTAATCATCTACTGTATGTAGGAAAGCCATCACTCTGCTGCTTCGTGGGATCAGCATTGTCTGACAGAAAGTCCTGTTTTCGGTGATTCCTACGGTTTGAACTCTTTCCTGAAGGTTTTATAGGGCAGCAGTGAGATGTTGGGTGTGGAGCCAAACAGTCAAATATCTCAGACAGCACAGTCCAATGTATTTTCTCTGGGAAAAAGTCCTGTTAGTCCTCATAAAGCCATCGTGAAGGGGTTCCTCCTGAGGTCCCATTCATAAGGTTTCAATAGAGGAACTCCTACTGTGAAGAGTGTCAGAGGTGACTGTTAGTCCTCAGTTTGCACTGTGTTCGATGTTCTGAAATGCTGTTGTGTTGTTGTTTTTTACTGGTCTTGAAGTTGTGGTCAGAATCCAAACTGAAGACCCCCGAGGAGGAAGCAGAGAGGAAGATCCATCTGCTGCAGAAAAGAATTTGTTACAAATTTGGCAACTGAAAGTCAACAGAGAAAGAGATCTGTGAGCTTGATGACAGCTGCATTTTCAAATACAGACATCCTGTGGGGAGGCAGGATGTACTGAGACGAGCTTAATGAAAAATGCAGTGTGTTTTAATCATTTTTTAAAATGTGGTATATCTATAACATTTGGAAGACTTATTCTATAGGCATCTATAATTTAATCAATCTTAAGTCAGGCCCTAAATGTTCCATCAGTTGCAAAAATGAAATTTTGGAATTTAATCATTTCATTCAACATATAGTGCATCTATTGATTTAAGCCAGCTGCATTTATAAAAAGGGTTGTGTGTGCCACATGCAACATCCCTGACCATGCAGGGCTATACGTTCTGGACCATTTGTAGATGGTCCAGATTTGACTTGCTGAGGCAGGTGAAGAGGGAGTTGCAGAAGTTTTACCAGGTTGATTTGAATGCATGAATGATCATCTTTAGTTCAGGTTTTGATTAAAATATCTTCATGTTTGGCAATTTTTCTTAAATGAAAGAAACATGTAGGGGTCAATGATTTGATATGTTGCTCAAGTACTTAAAATATAACACTTAGATTTATGAGGTTTGACTGTATTGCTGAACACATGGACCTAATATGTTGATCAACCATGGAAGCTCAAGAGCTCAGAAGCAGCAAGAAGGCTTATTTGTGGCTTAAAGGAGACATACAGCTGGATATCATCAGTGTAACAGTGATAAGAGATACCTTTTAAATTTACTAAAAACTTTACCTAAGTGGAGCATACACAGAGAATAAATTGGGCCCAAGAGAGAACCCTGAGGCACACAACAAGAAAGAACAGCAGATTCATATGTAATGACCCAACAACACAGAAAGGGAACCAGTCCAGGGCGCTTCCAGAGATACCCACGCACCACCTAAGCCTTTGAATAAGGATGCTGTGGTCTACAGCATCAAAAGATGCACTGAGCTCCAGCAGCACCAGAACAGAAAATTCACCTGCATCAGAAAACGTCATTATGTCTGAGAAGAGCTGTTTCAGTGAAATGCTTCTGACAGAAAACCAGACTGGAATTTATCTAAAGTTCTGTGTCAACAACTCTTTTTTTTTTTTTTTTTTTTATCTTTGAGATTAAAAGAAATAGAAATAGGCCTATAGTTTTTGAGGAGGGATGGGTCAGGGTCAGTCTTTTTCAGAGGAGGCTGCAAAATTGCATGTTTAAAATGAGCTTTAACAAAACCAGAATTTAGGGAGCTATTTATGATGGAGACCAGGCATGGACCAACAGACGCAAGAACGTTTTTGAACATGGAAAAACATGCAGAGGTGGCAGTGCTTTTTCCAGCCCTTAGTAGCATCTGCAGGTTGTCCTGTTGAAGGTGTGGTTATCGTATAGAAACTATATACTTTGTCCTTCTGTATTCTGTCACTGTTGCTCTTGTACTGAGTCAGTCTGGATGACAGCATCAGTAAAAAGCCTCAGCTGGATGGGTGGAGGGATGGATGGAGGGAGGATTAGAGGGAGGGACGAAGGGCCACAGGAAGCGGCGGCAGGGCGTTCCTTCCATCTGGAAGCATTTAGAGCTGCTCAGCTGAGGCTGAATTCCTCCTGAAGACGTATAACAGGCCAACTGTGACTTAACACACACACACATACACACATAGAGGCAGGCTGACGCCAGCAGCATCACTGACAGGTTAAACTCCACCATACAGGCGCAATAGATGAGGGTTCAGTGAGATCACAGCCACTGCTCTGTTTTTCATCACATTCATTAACATTTGGATGAAGTGAACATTCTTGTTTGGTCAAATTGTTAATATGTCCTGCAGATGATTCATAATACATCTTTTTTACCACCTGTTTGTTTTGTCAAACTGCACAAGTGATTTTACTGAGGAACTACACAACGTGTGCGTCGTGTAAAACTACATGTATGTTAGCCGTGTGAACCTTGAGTACATCACATTTATGAGTTCCCGGTACATTCAGTGTTAATGATCATTAGGCTAGACATTAACACACTTGAAAATCAAAACACAACACAGACAGACAACACTGTCTGTCATTAGGACAAATACAACAACTGTGGATATGTAACAGTGGTTAAATCATCATCTAGTGCTGTGTCTGTCACATCTGTCTGTGCAACGCGCATGTCAGATCTCTCCGCCGTGGCTGCCTGAACCTACACTTTCCGTGTACTGTCTTCGCGACAATAACTTCCACTAACCACAAGAAAATAAAGTGTTACTTTGTGGCTTTAAAAACAATGTTGACACAATGTAGGCTACAGATAACCTGCAACCCCTGCTGGAGCAAGAGAACTACACAACAACCAGCATTTAATGATTAATTAGGCTATAATCAAAACTCGTGTTGAGTCAGATTTTCGGGACAAACTGGACAGGATTGTCCCGAATTTTTCAGGACGTCTGGTCACCCTAGGTACTCCCGTAGTAGCTGCCACCTTCTGCCAAGCTGCATTTTTTTGATAGTATTGCAGAAAAAAGGCTTAAATAGCATTGGAACAGCAAGAATATGTTTGTCTTTCTTTTTTTTTTAGACAGAACAGAACAGGAGAGAAAAGGGGACCAGATATGGTGAAACAAAAACATGCTTCACTGTGTCAATGGAGCGCTGGAGAAAGTTGAGGCCAGTGCAAATTACTTGTAGCCTGTTACTTTGTCATCTGAACACACAATGATGCACAATGTCATGTCTGTCATATAACAGGAGATAAATGAGTCCATGGGTGTATGTCATATTAGAGATGTTGTGCTAATGCAAAATGTAGAATTTGTTAGGCCACATGTATGAATATTTATTGGTGTGGGTGTTATATGGAAGTGCTGTATGTGTGTCATATACTACACATGATATTGATTGTTATGTTTTTCACAGATTGTGTTGGAATGTTAAATATATCTAAATGATATCTGCTTTATTTTGTCTTATATTTAGGCCAATAAGGTATTTTCTTGGCTATGGGGCACCATCAAAAAGGGGTTAAAGGGTACCAGGTACATTTCCAATTAGTAATCAATTACTCTGTTAGTGGTACTCATCCCTAGGGGTGGGAATCACGATACGATATTATTGCGATTTTAAACATATCGCGATGTATTGGAATTTATTACCTTTTTTCAAACTTCAGATTGTGTTCACAAAAAAAACCTATTTTTTTAGTTGACTGAAAAAGCAATTGATTTTATTATTATAGTACCAAAAACTAAAATTCTCACGTAAAATTTATATAATAAAAGACTGATACTTGACGTCCGTGTATCGATACAGTACTGCCTCGGAAAATATTGCGGATGTGGATTTGGACATCGTAATCAGAGAGAAATAATTGATCCAATGGTGTATTTTGTAGTTAAATGCGGACCCTTACTGTCTGTGTAGAATAACCTTGAATGGCCTAGGGGAATTAGAAAAACAACAATTTTGTCAAACTACAAACACTCAGTGGAGGATACAAGTAGTTCCTTCATGTCACATGTGTTTGCAGTCAGTGAGCTGTATTGAAGTGTTTTAAAAAGTGATGTTTAATGTGTGTTTAATGGAACATTACAGTTGCATGTTTGGCAGCAGGATTGTCTGCAGGGTGGAGCTGCTGTTTGCCCGGTTGGCTGTGGTCAGACTGCTGCTGCTAGGCGATCATCATCAGAGGGTGGATTTTGACTGCAATGTCACAGAGCAGAGCTAAAGTCCTTTCAGTTAGCGACGACAGTTAAAGGCCTCAGGAACAATTGTTTTGTTGTCCGTGTGTGTTGTGGGGTTCATCACCTCTAGTCTGTTATTGAATTCTGCCTCAGCAGAAATAAAAGACATATTATAGGCCTTTCCAAATAGGAATCGATTGACGCGTCTAGAGAGGCGAGCTGGTAGGAAGGCAGTCGTGGGCAATCAGACAGGCGGAGCGATCCTCAATCCTCTTTACTTCTCTTAATTTCTCATATATTCACTTGACTTCTTGTCATTTCCCTTCTCTCCTCTTCTTCTTCTGGGGTTTTAATCTGTACTTCAGTGAGTCATTGTTGGATCTGAGCCTTACTTAAATTCTTAAATCTGAGTTTCAGCTCGTGCCCCTGGGCTTTCAGCCAGTAATCCCTCCCTTCTTCTCCTGGCTCTGTCCCCCCTGGTCCCACCCACTCCAGTCCAGTAGAGTGTAGTCCTGGTTTCGCTGGTCTGCTTCATCACCAATAAATGAACTCAGTGACCAACATTACATCACTGCCCCATAGGAAGAATAGAAGGGCTTTTGTCACAATGGGCATTGTTTGACTTTTTTTAAATAAAAAAATAATTCAACATTTCAGTTTGTGTTCAGATTCAACACACAAGATACAGCATGTTAATGAGTGGGCTGTTCATAGGTGTAGGTGGGTGAATTTATATATATATATATTTTAGAAACAGGGGGAAACATGAGGTACTTGGTACCTGCAGTAACCCTAACCCCATTTTGTAGAACCAGAGAGTTGTACCAGCCTTTAATCTATTCCTTAATGTTTGTGTTCACTACATGTTAGCTGACAGAAAAATAACTTTCCAGATTGATTACAGTTTCTTCCCTTTAAACTTGGTTGCAACATTTAGGAATTTAGTAAAAGCCCAAATATACTGTGCATGAAAAGGTTCCATGCTTACAGTGCAGTGAACCTGTGTTCAATTTTGTTCAATCATCCCTAATAATCCAGCATGAACAGCATTTTTGGTGCTCCAGAAGGCTGAAACTGGCAACAGCATTAGGGTTGTTAGCCAATACTGCTATGTTTTGTTTGAGTAGTGTAGCTTCTTCAGGAGTATTCTGGTGTTTTTTGAGCATGTTAGGAATTATGTGAATTTGCTGCATTATCGTAATTGTTTGCGGCCACTTGAGCCGCCAGTTACAGCTTTGTATAAAATTGAATTAAGACTGCTACACCTCACCAGTCCCCATTCATTTATCCTCACGTTTGCAAGTTGCAGAACTAAACAGGAAGTAGTATTGTTAGACTGAAGGAGTTTGCCTTTGAACAGGATGTGGAAGGTGTAGTAATCAGTCATCCTGTAATATAATATCAGAGGAATTCCTCACTTGAAACCCTGCTGGAGGGCGTTCTCTGAATCCATCTCTTAGGTGTGTTTTCTGTCTGCGTTTAGCTGTAATGAGTCTCATAGGTGCAGGAAAACACCCACCCACTCAGACAGCATCATGTCTCCGGGGACCAACCTGAGCCAAACACCTGAACCTGCAGGTGTTACCTGAAGCTGTAGGGACTCTTCCTGCTCTCACTGTCTGCTGACACCATCACATATCATATTTTCATGAAGCGACAATTCCAGGCTGGAAAAACTCCCAACGTAGCTGAATCTCCGCAGAAGGACAAACTGGAGTAAAAGCCTGGTCATCGATATTAGTGACCGCAACCTTTTCAAGCTGACTTCGGTTAATACCATTGAAATTAATTATTTGCTTTTGAAGGCAAAGTAAAGACATCTTAAATTTGGTAAACTCGTGGAATGTACTGATTGTCATGGTTGATTTTGGGCTATATAAATAGAAATTGACTTGGGTTGACTGAAAGCAAATTAAAGCTATGATGATCTTGTTAGCATGCTAATATTGTTAGCTTGAGAGCAAGCATCAGGAACTGCATCACTTACAACAATGAAATTTCACACTTTTTTGAGGGAAAAGAAAGTATTGCTGTGATGCAATAGGTGTTCAAGACACTGGCCGTGTCTACTTTACGGCCACCTTCTCCCAAGTCACCATTTTACAGATGTCCCATTTAAACTCTTCAAGAAACCTAACCCTCCTCTGCCCTAACTTAGAGAACACTATCAGTGTTTCTCCACTGTGACAGGACGTGTGTCATGTTTATGACCAGTCCTCACAGGGGAATACTCTGTAATCAGTGTCTGTAATTACATACATAGGGAGTGTCTCTAAGTTTCCAGTGGTCGTAACCACTGAGCATCTTTTCTGACAAATTTAATTTTGCCTGTTTAAATCAGGCTAAAGCACTTTGTCAAGCTAACACTGTTTAAATCAAGCCAACACAGGGCGAACCATCTATCTATCCTTTTGTCAGAAACTTGCTCACATGATGCACTCAACAAAGGCTCAGTGTGCCATTGACTCCAGCGTAAACGCACACATACTCATGTTTACCTATGTCACATTTGGGACCACACACACACAAAACATACCGTACAACAAACTGCAGCATCAAAGATACTGATGGGAAGATTCAGTGATTGCCTGTCTCTATGGAACACCAGCGGGACTTGAGACTTGTTTAGGTTTTTATTGAAGGATTGAAAGTCAGGTGTGGATTTAAGAAGTCCTGATTACAGCTGGCAGACTGGACTGAAAGGCCTGCATGGTGAAGTGTTTACTGAAGGTGTTTCTGTGTGTGTTCAGGTAGACTGGATGGGATAGTGGTGCATGTACACTTAGACAAGTGTGTGTGTGTTGTGTAAACTGTACATTTGAAAGGTGACCTTTTAAATACAAATACAAAACTGCGTCAAAATAAACTACAGCTGAAGTACTGAGGCAAGTAATCCACCTGGATCCAACATCTCTTTCCAGAAACATTATTCTGGTTACAGCTTTATCTAAATGTCTTACTTTGATGCTGTAAGCGCCACAATTTAAATCCGATTCACCTCGATTGTCTTGGGGTGGAGGCAGAAATCTCAGAGGCAGATATAAACCGATACCGTAGATATAGACAGATACAGTATCTCTAAACCTGTTTCTTGGCCGGGCACATTAACTTCCTGGCAACCTCATGGTCATGACAAGACTCTAGGAAGTGACTGCGTCTGGCCAAAAAATTGTCTGGCCACTTGTAAAACCACCATGTGTCATTTTTTTACACTTTGGTTTTATTACACAAACGAGATATAACATGAGCTTTAGAGGTGCTGGTAGGTGCAGTCACACACCCGGCAGAAACAGCAACATCAGCTCCTTTCAAGGTCTCAGACTAGTAGCATAAAATAGGCAATAAAACAGTTTTATAGCTTATCTTTCATGATTACACATCAGCACTTGAGTGATTTCATATAGTCCAATTATTTATTTAGGTCTTTTTCAGGGAGAGTGTGGAGGGAGTTCAGTGTCCAGTGTTTCATTACTGATGCCACATTTATCTGATTGAGTGAAGAAGAATGACATCCAGCATCCGTAGGTATATGCCACGAGGTCATAACTTTATATTAATTTATGCAGAACCACTGTACAACACTTTATGTTCTGTGTTCATGTGCTGAATTAGCAGCCATGTTTGTCACCGTACTTACTGACTGAGAAAACTGCGGCTGTTTTAACACCCATTTTTTTGTCTGACATATAAGCAAAACGCTTTGCTGTGCCATAAAATAAACTTGAGGCTAAATGGAAGCTGCTCAGTGAGTGACAGGAGGAGGAAGATGGACAGATGTGGTCCTGACAGCTGCTGCCACAAACAGAATTACAATCAACTGGTGAAAAAGCAAACACAGCAAATGTTTTATTTTCAGTGTCACGTCATCCAGAGAATCTTTAAACATTATTGGCATTAATTGTGTGTGAGTGTGTGACAGCACTGTGATGTCCACACATGACACATCTTATCATGGCTTCAGAAACCTATATGCAGTGTATAGACTTTACTTTGACGGGCCGCTCAGGTATGTTAACGGCCGCCAAAGTATACAAGCTCAGACCAGGTAAAGCAACAGTGAACAACACATCCGTCCAGATGTCATTCGGTACCACATTTGTTTGGATTGTTTCGATAGGCTACAACAAGCCTACACAATCTCTGCACCTGCTGCTGTGAAAACGGAAACGTGGAAATCCAAATCTAAAAGACGAGTTCTGTGTCTTTTCGGCGACTTTACAGAACATTCTGCTGATGGAGAATGTCAACAGAGTAGACACACAAACCGTGAGAGAGAAACAGAAAGAGGAAGGACAGACCTGTGTGTCTGCAGAGTGTTTGTGTGAGTGTGAGGAAGAGAGATCTGAAGGGAAAAGCAAGGTGAGCAGATCCGAATAGTGAGTAAACACTAAAACACTGGAACAAGGTAGAGAATGAAGTTAAAATGGTGAAATAAGAAATAACTGACTACAAATATCCCCCGCTGGGAAACACTGCTATATGCCACCTGCAGTACTTCAATAGAAACCAGGATCCCGTAGCATGTAAACACCTTATCCAGGGCTCTGATCATTCTTTGTTTGTGGCGAACGTGGCTGAGATGATGAGAAATCAAGACACACCTGCACACAGACTATCAGAAAACTGCTGCTGTGTTATTGTGTATACGGGCAGGTAAATGACCACGTGTTCCATGTAAGCGTCATATCCCCAAAACCAGGATTAGACTCAAAGCCAGGCTCCTAGAGCGCATGTAAACACACTTAATGGATGGATGGAAATAAGTTTGGAGCCACTGAACTACACAATCTTTACTGACTACCTACGTTTCTACGAGTGCTAAACATATTTATTCATGCCACATTGAACTTTGTTACAGAGGGACTGTTTTATTCCACCACATTTTCTCCCACAACCTGGTCCTACTAACGGCAGTGCGTAATAAGATAGTCCAGTGTCACCCAGTTTTAGAGGAACCACACCCAGACTGCCACAGCTCACTTCACACACATTTAAAGTCACAGTAGAGTAGCTGTTGATCACTCAGTGCTCTCTGTTGTCCTTTTTGTTGATTCTACACAGTTGCACATTTGCATTTCCCTCTGAGTGTTCACGTGCCACCTTCGCAGCTCCCACCATTCAGTTACTGCTACATTACAGTCACTGCTGTTGTTATTATCATCTTGGTCTCCGTGTGTTCAGTGGACAGACTGGTCCAGTACTGTGTTAGCTCGGTGCAGGAGCTGGCTTTGGAGGGCGTGTGAATCCTGCAGCCTAACAGTTTTGTTCCAAAAATGTTTAGTCTATGAAATGTCAAAAATGACACCTTCCCAGAGGCCACAGTCACGTCTTGTTGACTGTCTTGTTTTGTCCGACCACAAATCTGAAACTCACAAATATAATATAAAACAGAGAAAATCAGCAAATCCACTCTTTTTTTTTTGAAGCTTGTACCAGAGAATATTTGGCTTTTGTTCACGAATCATGCTTGAAAAATGGATGCAATGATTAATAAATTATCAAATTAGTGATAAATTAGCCAATAACTTCTGTCTATTGACTAATTGATTGATCTTCTTATCTCTGGAGTTTCTAAAGGTCACAATCAGCTAAATGTTGGCTAGCTGGAAGTAAATCATTGTTGTAAATCAACAACTAATGGTTCCTTGGAGAGATGTTTTGCCTTCACACTGCTCAGATTTAGTTGCCTGGATCATCCCAAGCGTTGACACAGAATTGACTAGATGATTAATGTATTAATTAGTAAATATGATGATGGTCTGTGTGTCTGCAGGTTATGACTTCGCAGAGGTCCTGCGTTGGTTCGGGGAACGGGTGGACCGGATCATTCTGCTGTTTGACGCTCACAAACTGGACATCTCGGACGAGTTCTCCGAGGCCATCAAAGCCTTAAAAGGACAAGACGACAAGATCCGAGTCGTCCTCAACAAGGCCGACCAGGTGGGGCGAGAGTCCGTTAGAAAGATAAAATAATTCCTGTCGTGAGTATTAAACCTGTTCTCACCTGTCTAACTTCCTCCTCCTCCTTTTTACCTGCGCTGTCAGGTGGACACGCAGCAGCTGATGCGAGTGTACGGCGCCCTCATGTGGTCACTGGGGAAGGTGATCAACACACCGGAGGTGGTGAGAGTTTATCTTGGTTCCTTCTGGGCCAAACCCCTGCAGAACACGGAGAACAGGTCAGATATTATTCATTCATTCATTCACTTATTAATTCAAACCCCTGCAGAACACGGAGAACAGGTCAGATATTATTCATTCATTCACTTATTAATTCAAACCCCTGCAGAACACGGAGAACAGGTCAGATATTATTCATTCATTCATTCACTTATTAATTCAAACCCCTGCAGAACACGGAGAACAGGTCAGATATTATTCATTCATTCACTTATTAATTCAAACCCCTGCAGAACACGGAGAACAGGTCAGATATTATTCATTCATTCATTCACTTATTAATTCAAACCCCTGCAGAACACTAAGAACAGGTCAGATATTATTCATTCATTCATTCACTTATTAATTCAAACCCCTGCAGAACACTTAGAACAGGTCAGATATTATTCATTCATTCATTCATTCATTCACTTATTAATTCAAACCCCTGCAGAACACTAAGAACAGGTCAGATATTATTCATTCATTCATTCACTTATTAATTCAAACCCCTGCAGAACACGGAGAACAGGTCAGATATTATTCATTCATTCATTCACTTATTAATTCAAACCCCTGCAGAACACTAAGAACAGGTCAGATATTATTCATTCATTCATTCACTTGTTAATTCAAACCCCTGCAGAACACGGAGAACAGGTCAGATATTATTCATTCATTCATTCACTTATTAATTCAAACCCCTGCAGAACACTAAGAACAGGTCAGATATTATTCATTCATTCATTCATTCACTTATTAATTAAAACCCCTGCAGAACACTAAGAACAGGTCAGATATTATTCATTCATTCATTCACTTATTAATTAAAACCCCTGCAGAACACGGAGAACAGGTCAGATATTATTCATTCATTCATTCACTTGTTAATTCAAACCCCTGCAGAACACGGAGAACAGGTCAGATATATTTCATTCAGTCTTTCATTAGTTTATTAGTTCTTTATTAATTAATTCTTTCATGTTGTAGGTTTGTTCTTCCTATAGCCTGTGTTTGATTCATTCATTCATCCATCCGTCCTCTTCCTCCTCAGGCGTTTATTTGAGGCGGAGTCTCAGGACCTCTTCAAGGACATCCAGAGTCTTCCGAGAAACGCAGCGCTCCGTAAACTGAACGACCTCATCAAGAGAGCGAGGCTGGCCAAAGTGAGTTAACACAGAGGCCTTCTGGTTTAAACCTGCTGGAGTTTTCTTTGGTCCTGGAATGTTTGGGAATATCCTGGAATGCTTGGTTGTGTATCCCAGACCCTGAAGTGTTTAGCCTAGCTTATCACAAAGACTGGAAGTAAAGGGAAACTGTTAGCCTAGCCTAATCCAGCTGATCTGACTGGTGTTGTTTGTTGTCAGGGTTACTACTACTACATTAACTACTGAGTGACTTATATTGAAGAGGAAAAAGGCAGGAATCAAAAGAAGGTTATGACTTATCAGAATTAAAAAAGCAGAAGTGAGACTAAATTTAAAGATGCAGCAGAAAATGAACCCTGACTTTGACTCAGAGACGAATCGTCGCTGCATCCAAACTGATCCTGGAGCTTTGTTTAAACATTGATTTTGGTTTAGGGAGTGTTTTTCTGCAGTTTTCTGTTCCTGTTTAGACTTTCTGAGGAGGGAAGGAAGCGTCATGTAGTAAATCAGAAGAAACGTTCTGTTCCTCCATCAGTCTGTGTCAGTGTTGAGTTTAGAAGTTCAGGAGGTAAATCTTTCTGTTTCTTTCCTGCAGAAAGCGACTTCCTTCAGGAAAAAGCTCTTTCTTTCACGTTTCTGTTCATACAGACATCAGGAGTGATGATTGTTTTCATCTGTTACCTCACCTCCTTACTTCCTTCAGTTATGTTACACACTTGCCCTTTTCCACTTCCTTTACCTCCTTTACTTCTGTTAACTTCCTTAAACTCCATCTGTTCCTTCTCTCCACTTATTTCACCTCCCTCACTTCCTTTCCTTCTTTCACATTCTTCATTTGCTTTACATTATTTACCTCCCTCACTTCCTTCATTCCTTAAATCCCTCTCCCTACACTGCATCTTCTTTATGTTCTTTAACAAGTTCATGTACTTTACTTCCTTCTCTCACTTCACCTGTTCTTCTTTTTCCTGCTCCGCCTTTACTTTACTGCACCTTCTCAGCATCCTTTAGTTTACTAATTTAATTTACCGCTCCGGAGAAATAGTTTGAGACTTTGAAGTCTTCGAGTTCCTGCTGTGTTGTTGTTGTTGTTGTTGTCGGCGTAGACTGGAACAGATTGAACAATGCATGTGGGAGGAAATAGTTAATTAATCAGCTGTGCATCACTTTCTTTACTGTACTCATCCGACTTTTTTATTAGGTTTCTCACTATCGTAAGCATCTACGGCACATGCGCAGCAAAAATCTCCATCTCAAAGCAACATTATGTAGTAATTGTATCTTAAAATAAAAGCCTCAAGATCATTTTGATGGCACACTTGACTTGTAATAGAGATAATAGCGTCTCTGTCATTGCCACTCCGGGCCGGGGCGCCAAGTATTGGTGATATATAACATTGGAATCCCAGGCAGGACATTTATTGCTTTAAGGCACCAACACAACTTTTCTGCAGGTGAGCTATTAGTAGAAGCAAAAAGCCGCCCCAATGTGCAGGACAGACACCAAGCTGGCCTTCTTGCTGTTGGACTAGTCAGTAAAACCTTATTAGCTGGCTCGCTGTATCTTGTTTTGTTGCGCTTGATGTTTTGCTGTTTGCAAAGTTGTAGACTCGAGCGAAACCAGCCACAAGTTTCACAGACAGAGGTTTATCCACTAGCTATAAATCTCAAGTTGATGTTGGCAAATTCATTAGATCAGGACAACAGTAACATTACTGTAAGTGCTCTTGCATCAGTTGCTGTCTAGCTTTGTTGGCTAGCTTGCCACCCAAGTTTCAAGCAACATGATGCTGCTGCTGCTGGCATGATGCTGGCCAGAGCTTGTTGAATGTGCAACATAACTGGGCTCAACACCCTCTATAGACATTAATTTAGCAAATGGCCGAAGCGAAGAAGAGAAAAAGAGAGTGATCGTGCAAGAGAATCCCGGACGTTGGTGAGACCTTTGTGAAATAAAATGCTTCAAGAGGAGCCGGCCTTGTTTCTGTTGGACTACAAAACTATCATGTTTTTGTTTATAGATACTGAAATCATTTCTAGAAAATTCCTGAAAATGGGAAAACAAAGAAGTTTGTATGCATTTTTTTAATCGTAAATGTTTAGGCTCACACGCACATACACACGTGACATTACCCATCTTTTCCAGCTGCTGATTATCATTATTGCACTTTCATTTCTTAACAGTTTCTGTCAGTTGATCTCTCATCTCTCAAAGAGGACTTTTCAGGAACTGAAACTGTGTTTTCACCCTGCCGGTGTAACTGTGGTTCCTCCTGTGATTAATGATGCATGCAGAGCTTTGGATATCTTAAAATTAATACGTCTATTAATATGAGTATTGGTGCCTCTGTTGGGATAGAGTGATCAGCTGTTTGTTATTTTAAGAATAAAGTCTAAACATTTTGGGAAAATTGTTTATTTTATGTTGTAGTAAAGAGCAGTCAGTCAGGAGCCTAAAGGTCGCAGAGACGTGGAGCATCCGAGGTTTCACAAATCAGCTCCTCACAATTTATGATGTCTGAGTGGTAAAACTGGATGAGTTTTATAGCAGCACGTTAGGGAGTACATAACATAACACGTACCAGTCGTAGTTGGTTCTGCTCTTGTGTCCTGTGTTCTCTACTTGCTTTGTGTGGATGAGTTCCTGCACCTCAGTGTTGGGCTCTGGTGCAGGTTTTGGGTTTAATTCTACTTCCAAGTGTTAGTGAATGTGTGAGAGAAGATGTGTGTTGTGTGATTTTTAACATGAATTCAGAAGATTAACTGCTGTAAAATCCATCTGCTGATGGAAAACTGTGACGGAGTTGATCGTATATTTATTTATGCAAAATCATTTGGTACAAATGAGTCAGCAGGTGATTTCTTCTAAAACATCAGAAAGTAAAAAGATGCTTAAACAGTTTGCTGTGTTTTTTATATCAGGTCCCATTACAAAGTGAGTGAATATCAATAAAGTCAGGTTCAATAGCAGCATCAAGGTCAAGGTTGTTTTTATTGTCTCCAAAAGGAGGAAACCATCGTGGACATAACAATAAATATGTTTGATTTAATTTGTTTGCATCACAAGAATTAGTACTTAATTTTTATTAAGATATTAATTTTGTCGAGGAAAACGGACTGAAAAAAGATTTTACTTAATTTTACTTTACTTTATTTGTTGAAAAAATCCACTGATTGGCAAGTGTTTGTGATGTTCTGACCATAAAGAAAAGTCTAAAACCACAAAGAAATAATGATTTGACATTTATCCTGATAATTATCAATATCGAATGATAAAAACTTTTAACGTGGTAACATTTTTGGCCATATCGCTCAGCCCTAAGTGAGAGTGAACATGAACCCAAAACAGAACTAAAAGACAATTTATTTTAAATTAGTCAGGATCCAAAGAACTTAAATTTTGTCTAACTCAGTCTTGCTGACAGACTGACATCATCAGTTCCCTTCATCTTTCTGCACCCCTATTTTTATTGCATTGATTTAGCTTGATTTCCTTCTTTGCACAGTCCCACAGTTTTGTTTTGGTTTGTGTGTTTTCTACCTAAACTTTATATACAGTTATGAAATGTTGTTAAATTCTCCATCATTTCACGTCGTATTCTGACAGTTTGGTTGTAAATTTTGGTCTCCCGAACTCTGAATTGTCCTTCGTTGGACGAATCTCGCAGGGAAATGTAGGATCTGGAATTAACCACATTTCTCTCACGATGGCCAAAATTTCTCATTGTGGCGGGGTTAGCACCGCATTGAGGAGTAAGCTGTAATAAATTGTTGCTGTAAGTTTGAGCTCTGCTAAATGACTTTTGGAAACCAATGACAAGACATCTTGTTTTTAGGATTCATGTTCGCCTGTCGACACGTCTGACGATCTGCTCAACTAGTAGTTTTGTTCTTCCTCCCTCTATTAACGATTGATGGCTGTTTGCTCAAAAATGTAATGACCTCACTCCGTCCTTTTTAAACCCCCTCCCTCTCTTCCTTCCTTCCACCTCCCACAATGCTTTGGTCCACTATGAAGGATTGACGGCTCCCTACCCTCCTACATTCCTTCCCCCGTCCTCTTCCTCATCCTCATCCATCTGCGGCAGTGTAGTTTACCACCTGACACGGCGCCGGTCCGTCTCCTGTTTTTCCGTTTCACTTTTACAACTCCTTCATGCATCCAGTCTTCCAGTTACATTTATTTTAAAACAAGAGCGGACATCTGTTATTTGTTTATTGTTTGGTCTCTGTTGTTGTGGTCCGTTTATACCCATTTTTAGCACATTTCCACAGAAGAACATTTCCTTTAGCAATAACTAAACTAAACTATCATTGAGATATGTGTTTATGATGAGGAGGATCTTTCCTCTGTGTGTGGAAACCTCTTTCTGCCAGAATAAAATGTTTGTTGTTTTTAAGAATAATATTAATTTATTATGAAGGTAAAAGATATTAGTTCAGAATTATGACAATTTAAGCCAAATTTATGAGATTCAAAGTCGTATTTTGACTAAGTAAATAATAGGATATTTAAAGTCAAAATATTTACTTTAAATTTGAACTTTTTGAAGCCAAACTCATGGGGAAGAAAGTGATTTAACGTGTGCTCACCTGTCCTCTGTCTCTCTCTCTCTGATAACCTTAGTCTTCAGCGGCCTTCCTGTCTGTGATTGAGGAAACTGTTAAATAAACAGTGTTGTTGTTGAACGAAGCTCAGCCGAGGTCTGACTGCAGGGGGCTCAGAGTGTGTGTGTAGCCTTCCACTTCGAGGAACTGTTGCGTTTTAAGGTTTTGATGAAAACAAGGAAATGAGTTAAACAATTAGACGATTATCAAAATTGTTTTGACTTTTCTGTCGTTGTTTCAGCAACTTTCTCTAAATGTGGGACTGTTCCTTTAACCACCAGCTGATTTAAGACAATATTTTCACAATGTGTTAATGTCCTTTTTACAAGTTTAAAGGCATCACCTAACGTCTCCTGCTGCTCCTGCAGGTGCACGCTTACATCATCAGCTACCTGAAGAGGGAGATGCCGTCTCTGTTCGGACGGGAGAAGAAGAAGGAGGAGCTGATCATGAGGCTGCCGGAGATCTACACCATCTTGCAGAGAGAGCATCACATCAGCCCCGGAGACTTCCCCAACGTCACCAAGATGCAGGTAAACAAACAAACAGAAAGTGACGTCAGACCTGCAAAATAAGAATCACGTTTTAGTTTTTTGTTTAATTCTTAGGGACAAAAACATCATGCAGATAAATCATTATCCAGTGGTTGAAAAAGTACAAAGATCTTAGTTAAAGGCAGAATGAGAGGGATTTTCCTAAAAAAAAAAACACTATGTAGAGACTCACACATTGAGCCATACTAATTATGCATTTAGTAATACCACAACTTAAAAATACTATGCTAGCACTACTATGGATAGCACTGTGGCCTCACAGCAAGAAGGTCGTGGGTTCAAACCCCGGACGTCCCGGTCTTTCTGTGTGGAGTTTGCATGTTCTGCGTGGGTTTCCTCCAGGTGATAAACATCTGTAGTTGGTCTCCGGGTGCTGCACAGCAGCTGCCCACTGCTCCCTTGAGGGATGGGTTAAATGCAGAGAATGTTTCACCGTGTGTATGTTACAATAAAAGTATCTTCTTCTTATAGGAGCTTTTAAAGTCAGATTCACTTAACTCTTTCTGCACAAACATGATGTAAATTGCTTGTTTTATGAATGCTTCATATTGATGATGAGGTGAACTCATGGCCACGGGAAGCAGAGTGCTGAGGGGGCTGTAGCACCCCCTATAACCAGGCATAATATAAACCATCAGACAAACTTATAATTACTTTTTTCTTGTTTATTTGACAGGGACAAATGCATGAGACATTGCTTAATAAAGTATACAAAGTAGATGCCATGCATATGGGTTTCTAGCCATGACTAATTTGCAACCCCTGTCTCCTTGTTTACCGGGATTTATATTGGTAGTGCATTAGTATATGCACCCCAGCTCTGGCTGACTTCCAGAGTTAGTAGTTGTTAGGACCACTTAGGACTAATTAGGGACTACTAATTACTACTGTTACTTAAGTAAAAGATTGGAGTACTTCTTCCACCACTGGATCTCACAGAGGCAAGAATGGAGGTCTTTGATTTTGAAACGGTTTAATGTCACTTTTGTCCGGGTGAAGAGGAACACATTGTGAGAACAAACTGATCTTAAGATGACAGTAAACACATTTTTTAACCGCGAGGTTCACTGATGTCAGAGATGTTTGTAAAAGGATCTGCGCACTGGTGGAACACACATTTGCAGCTGGTCTGTTAGGCCTGCAGAGATGCTGCACTGCAGGTGTGTGTGTGTGTGTGTGTGTGTGTGTGTGTGTGTTCGCTTCCCATCTACACTTGTATTTATTGGATCATTGGTGAAAGAGGATGTTTCAGATTTTTCAGTTCCCTGGTGAGATGTGTACTCTCACAGGGACACGTGTTGTGTAGTATCTGGATCCTCCTGCAGGCTCTGTGTTCTTGTTCAGAGGTCAGAGGTCGGTGGAGGACTGTGTCCAGCTGCAGAAAGCAGGAGGTTTAATTCTCAGCTCTGCTCAGTCTCATCATGTGACAGGTTAATGTTTCAGCCAATCAGCTTTGTTCGCTGTGAAGTGAACAACCTGTAGGACAATTTTTTAGTCTTTTCCTTGTCTGATTTGTCTTTGGTTTTTATCGCCCCCTGTCAGCAGCCAATAGGAACTGCAATAAGCAACCTTCTCACGTTACAAAGACAAACAAAAACACAAGAAGAAATCCAACAAAACAAGTGACATATCAGAACACTAGAATAATAAAACTGATTTAGTTCATTAGTTTTAAGAGGCCTTTTTGGACTTTTTTCCTTAAAATACAAAAGAATAACGTAAGCTATTAAAATAAGAGTCACATATTTTAACTGATGAAGTTCAATAATATGTTGTTGTACTCAAATGCCTCAGTGTTTGGATCAGGTGTAAAATGCTATCCAAACCCAACATAGTTATTAGTCTAAATGTTGGACAATTGTGATTTTAAGGTTTGTGTCTCTTCTCCTGCAGGACATGCTGCAGCACTACGACTTCAGTAAGTTCCCATCTCTTAAGATAAAGCTGATTGAGTCGGTGGATAAGATGTTGGCCACAAAGATCGCAGGTCTGATGGCGATGATTCGTGATGAGGAGTCCAAGCTGCCTCCAGCCATGGTGTCGGGCGGTGCCTTCGAGGGTTCCCAGGACGGGCCCTTCGGTCAGGGCTACGGCGAGGGAATCAGCGCCGGGGCTGACGCCGAGGACTGGATTGTCAGCCGTGAGAAGCACCGTTATGACGAGATCTTCTACATGCTGATGCCCATCAACGGGAAGATCACCGGAGTCAACGCCAAGAAGGAGATGATGAACTCGCGGCTGCCGAATACCGTGCTGGGGAAAATTTGGAAGCTGGCCGACTGCGACCGGGACGGCATGCTGGACGACGAGGAGTTCGCCCTCGCCCAGCACCTCATCAAGATCAAACTGGAAGGCTACGAGCTGCCCAACGAGCTGCCCGACCACCTAGTGCCCCCGTCCCACCGCAAAAACCCCACCGCAGAAGCCCTGTACAACCACAGCGAGGACTAGAGCGCTAACAGGGCGCACAGCTCGCCACCAAAGAGACTGGTTGAGCTGAGAAGAAGTCCAAATATTGCTGATGATGTTCAGACTAACCAATCAGCAGCGTGACCGCTACAGAAGGTCAAAATTTTGGATTTACACACAGAGGAGTTCCCCAAGATGATCTCCAACCACCGCTTACTCAACCTGCTAATCACACGCTTAAATAACCCGCCAGTAGACCAACAAACTGACTGAGGATGTCAAAATATTATGCTGTTATTTTATATATATTGTCAAATTCAGCTGATTTCAAGGCAAGAAAGAAAGAAAATTTGTTGGCTTTATATTTTACTAATTCTGTTTTTTGAAGAAGTATCATATTTAACCAACTTCCTGCCTTAATTTCTCTTCCTTCATGTAGTAACACATGAGCAGTCTGGGAAAAAAAAGATCACCTACAATATATTGACTTGCTGTAACTTGCTTGTAGCACAAATACTGATGTGGAAACAGATTAACAAACACAGACTGTTAAACAAAACACTTGGTTTAACAGTCTGTGTTCTGATGAATAAACGGTTCAAGGTGGAAAAGATAATTTAAGGAGCGCTCGGTCAAGATGCGCTCATGGGAACATATAAATTACTTTTAGTTGAAAATTTTAATGTGGGCACATACAGAAATCCATCACCACAAAATGTTCCTGAGTTTCCAGTATTTTCTCTCTTTTTCTTTTTCATTTATATTTACTGAGGAGATTCAGTTTTTCTTTTCACAAAATCTGTCAGACCTGCCATTACTTTCACGATAAAGCTAATATATTAATTTTAAAAAATCTTTGAATAATTTACCCTCTAAAATGTTAAGAAAAATAACAACAGTCCACACAGAATTGTTCTCTAGTTGTAACCAGCAAATTCAGAATTAGTTATTAGAATTGTTGTTTTTTATTTTAAGTTGGTGGACTGACTGTTTCACTGTGTTTCTGAGTGAAACTCTTCACAATCCTGAATCACAACAGTCATAACAACTGTTACTGAAGACAAAACAGTGTTAAGATGTTAAATATATCACTTGAAGGTAATGTAAAAGGCACCGAGGAACAAAAATCCAAAAATCACCAAATTAGGCTCAACAAGTCTTAATATGACACGTTCCAGAGTGGTCTGTACGTCCATGTTTTAGAGCGGGAAGCTGTTTCTTACAGTCGTCTCCACGTGACAGACGAGTGCAGAATAAGTCCCAGAACCAGGACATAAGTGTACAGGTTCTTAAGAGGTCAAAGGTTATGTTTTAACAGCACACAGTCAGGACAAGATGACAGTGGAAATGGCAGCTCGCCGTTAACTCATCCTCCGGGACGGACGCCGTCCTGAAACGTCAGTCGACAGTTTCCTCGCATTGTAAAGAGCAGCAGAGAGGAGGAGAGCCGGTGACCTTTGACCCCTGCTGACTGCATACTTTCCCTCTTATGGGAACTATGTAAACAGCATGTTAAAGCGAGAAAAAAATTAAGAAATGAGTCAGATTTAGAAGTTACCTTTGCACGTTTTCCCATCCGTGCCTATTTGTTTCAGAGCCTTTCAATACAAAAATGTGCTGTTTTGAGGTTGAGTTTGGTGAAAACACTTTTGCAGCAGTGCCTTTTCAGTTCAGCACACCTCAGTTAGACGCGTTTTGATGCCCTCTGTTTCTATGACAGGACTGTAATCATCTTTGAGGATTCAGCAGCTGGGCGGCTTCTAGTGCCTTTAACACGCAAAGAAATACAAAGATCTAAGGTTATAGCATCGTGCACTGCCTCTGTAAAGCCATCAGCCATATCTGTCTCTGATTTTAGGGTCCAATTTTAGTGAATGAAGGAAAACTGTGTGGTGGTTTCAGGAGCCTCGACAAAGCGGGAAAATTCTGTTGTTGATGTTTTCTGTGTGTAAAGATGCGTCTCTCAGTCAAACTGTACATTCAATGAAAAGTTCTGATTTAATCATTTATCAGAATGTAAAGGTTTTTATTTTTGTGATTTTGATGTATTTTGTATTCTTGTTGTTTAAATGTGTTTCGCGTCAACAGTCCTGTTACTCTGTTCTTATGATGTCGTCCTGTTCGCAGCCATGGAGACTAATAAAGTTTATTCAATACATGTCACTTAACATGCGCTGGTGGTTAGTTAAGTTTGTATTTTCATTCTAGTTTTCCTCCACAACAATTCAAATGGAAAATATTATTCTATATACTTTAATTACATTTAGTGAACAGATAGTTACTGGTCACTTTTTAGATCCAGATTTTACATTAAAAATATGAAATAATCTCATAAAATACGATGTTTTGCTTTTATCATTATTATTATCAGTATCATGTTTGTGTGTTTACCACAGAGCTAGAATCAGGCTATGGTTAGCTTAGCTTAGCATAAAGAGTGAAAGCAGGTGGAAACAGTTAGCCTGGCTCTGACCAAAGTTCAAAAATACACCTACCAACACCTCTAAAGCTCACTGATTAACACGTTTTATCAGATTTGTTTAAATTGCACACAAACAGAAATGTAAATGTATAAATCACAGTTTATAGTTTTTGGAGAAGTTCCGTGCTGGAACTATTTCTTGACAAACATTACTGTATACTTTTGTGCAGTAGCCTGTTTTGCCAGATACAGTCTGTGAGTACAGGTTTATGTATTTCCTGGATATTGTACTAGAAGAAGGAAAACCATGTGGTACCTACTGCTTCACAAACAGAAAACACAAACAAGAAAGACACATTTTTATCTGTATGTAAGGATGTCACTAACAACTAGAATACAGCTTTAATATCAATGTTATGCCATTTGCGGTGTATTCAGACAAGTATTAATACCACAACACACTCTGACTATTACTTATAGATGTATAGCCTGTAGATTATCTATGTGAGGAAATAGTAAAAAAAAAATATCAGTATTGTATCTGATGTTTCTGGATTAATATTCCTGCTGCATTAATGTGTTGCATTTTACTGCTGTAGATTTTAGGCACATTTTAACTACATTATGTCCTGCTGGGTAGTTTAATATACAGCAATGCATCATAAAGGAGTGTTTTTTACTGGACAGGAAGGGAATGAAAATGTATAATCTGAAAAGCAAAGTAACTAAAGCTCTCAGAAAAATGTAGAGGAATAAAAAGTATAAACATGTTAAAAAAGAATTCTTGAGGCGCTCTGTAAATATGTGACGTACCTGATGTAACTTGAAACGGTCTAAAGGTTTTAAAGGGTCGGATCACCCAAATGACTCCCAGTTAAACTCCTAAACAGGGATGCAGAAAGTAGTTCCACTGAAAACTGTGTCCAGTGTGATTTAAAGACAAACAGTGGTTGTTGCATAATGTCCTGTTCCACGGTAGAGCTGCAGTCAGGTTGTGTTGGCAGGATGAAGGATGGCCGTGTGGCATTAATCATAATCCTGAGAGGAAACACACACACTCACACTTTGGTTTTATTGTATTTTGAACGGTTTCCTCTTTCCTTTCCTCTCCAGCTTTGTATTTTTTTGAAAATGTATCATTCTGTTACAAATATATAATTCAGTTTCATATGATTGACTCAGTGTTGACAGTATGTTTTCCTACATGTTATCTAAACTCATGAATGTGGTGTGTTGGTGAGCTTTAAATGTCTGATTGGCCATTGAAAGAAGCTTTTTCTTTCAACTTTTGAGTTTAAATGGATGTCAGAGTGAAAGGAAAGTGACAATGATGTGGTTTAAAGGACCATTGCAGTATTTTCTTGTTTGAGCTCATTAACTACAACATACACATACTTGACAGTCCTAAAAGCCATTGTCCAAATTTTTAGATCATTTACAGGAATGTCTTTCTTTGTGATAATGTAATTGTAAGGAATTGTTTTGGGAAAGACGTTTCCCTGTTGGTGTAAGGAAGCTTGGGCATCTAAGATTCAAGAGCCAGTTACTGGCTACTTCCACTGCTACACTCTCAATATCAAGATAAGGTTTAGGTATTGATTTGATTTCTTGACCAGTTACTCCCAAAGATACAGCCACTTCAAAATGAGCTCACCTCTGAACAGAGAATTATTCCTGATTAATTCAACACTAAATCCACTTCATAATTATTTTAGTATTAAATACATTCTTCCTGGTCCCAGTCTATGTTGCCTACTTGTATAATTAATTCATTAATTGCCAAAAATGAGATTTTCCAAAGAAAATCAAGAAACCTTGTCCTCTAAGACGATAAAAAATTAGTGATGAATCTATGACGTTGCTCCCGAAGTACAAAACAACGTTGTTGAGCTAGTTATAAGCATAGACTGTATAACAACTAGCTGATTTAATTTGATTGATTGATTTGATTTCGGGCAAAAAGGTTTTAAGCTAGTTGTAAGCTAGTTGAAAGCTAGTTGTAAGCTAGCTGAGCTAGTTGTAAGCTATTTGTAAGCTAAGCTAGTTGAGCTAGTTGTAAGCTATTTGTAAGCTAAGCTAATTGAACTAGTTGTAAGCTATTTGTAAGCATGAGCTAGTTGAGATAGTTGTAAGCTAAGTGAGCTAGCTGAGGTAGTTGTAAGCTGGTTGTAAGCTAAGTGAGCTACTTTAGGTAGTTGTTAGGTAGTTGTAAGCTAAGTGAGCTAGTTGAGCTTGTTGTAAGCTATTTGTAAGCTAAGTGAGCTAGTTGAGATAGTTGTAAGCTAAGTGAGCTAGCTGAGGTAGTTGTAAGCTGGTTGTAAGCTAAGTGAGCTACTTTAGGTAGTTGTTAGGTAGTTGTAAGCTAAGTGAGCTAGTTGAGCTTGTTGTAAGCTATTTGTAAGCTAAGTGAGCTAGTTGAGATAGTTGTAAGCTAAGTGAGCTAGCTGAGGTAGTTGTAAGCTGGTTGTAAGCTAAGTGAGCTACTTTAGGTAGTTGTTAGGTAGTTGTAAGCTAAGTGAGCTAGTTGAGCTTGTTGTAAGCTATTTGTAAGCTAAGTGAGCTAGTTGAGATAGTTGTAAGCTAAGTGAGCTAGCTGAGGTAGTTGTAAGCTGGTTGTAAGCTAAGTGAGCTACTTTAGGTAGTTGTTAGGTAGTTGTAAGCTAAGTGAGCTAGTTGAGCTTGTTGTAAGCTATTTGTAAGCTAAGTGAGCTAGTTGAGATAGTTGTAAGCTAAGTGAGCTAGCTGAGGTAGTTGTAAGCTGGTTGTAAGCTAAGTGAGCTACTTTAGGTAGTTGTTAGGTAGTTGTAAGCTAAGTGAGCTAGTTGAGCTTGTTGTAAGCTATTTGTAAGCTAAGTGAGCTAGTTGAGATAGTTGTAAGCTAAGTGAGCTAGCTGAGGTAGTTGTAAGCTGGTTGTAAGCTAAGTGAGCTACTTTAGGTAGTTGTTAGGTAGTTGTAAGCTAAGTGAGCTAGTTGAGCTTGTTGTAAGCTATTTGTAAGCTAAGTGAGCTAGTTGAGATAGTTGTAAGCTAAGTGAGCTAGCTGAGGTAGTTGTAAGCTGGTTGTAAGCTAAGTGAGCTACTTTAGGTAATTGTTAGGTAGTTGTAAGCTAAGTGAGCTAGTTGAGCTTGTTGTAAGCTATTTGTAAGCTAAGTGAGCTAGTTGAGATAGTTGTAAGCTATTTGTAAGCTAGTTGAGCTAGTTGTACATTTTTTGTAAGCTATGTGAGCTAGTTGAGATAGTTGTAAGCTAGTTGAGTTAGTTGTAAGCTATTTGTAAGCTAGTTGAGCTAGTTGTACGTTTTTTGTAAGCTATGTGAGCTAGTTGAAATAGTTGTAAGCTAGTTGAGTTAGTTGTAAGCTATTTGTAAGCTAAGTGAGATAGTTGAGATAGTTGTAAGCTAGTTGAAAGCTACTTGTAAGCTAGTTATAAGCTAGTTGTAAGCTAAGTAAGCTAGTTGAGGTAGTTGTAAACTGGTTGAGCTAGTTGTAAGCTAGTTGAGCTAGTTTTAAGCTAGTTGTGAGCTAGTTAACTGGTTGAGCTAGTTTTAAGCTACTTGTAAGCTAGTTATGAGGTAGTCGAGCTAGTTGTAAAGCTATTTGGAAGCTAGTTGAGCTACTTGTAAGCCAGTTGAGCTAGTTGTAAACTGGTTGAGCTAGTTGTAAGCTAGTTGAGCTACTTGGAAGCTAGTTGTGAGCTAATTGAGCTAGTTGTAAAGCTAGTTGGAAGCTAGTTAACGCTGAATGTGACTACACCAAAGATGGTCTTATTGATCTCATATCTTTGGAGTAGTGATGTGCGGATCGATCCTAAAGTATCAATATTTCTGATACCAACGTTTCCTGCTCTAGGATCGATATTCATATAAAAGGATCGATATCTAAACACAGTCATTTGGAGTGAGTGTGTGTTTTATTTATAAGTATCTTACTGTCACCAGGATGGTCTAATTATACTCGGTTGATAGGAACTACTTTTCCTTCCGCATGTTAAAGTCATGCTTGTGCTACGGCTCTGTGACGGAGCTTCTTTGACGTGAGCCGCTGCAGACCTTTATATTTCCTGTGATTGAATACTGACTCTGGCTGACTGTAAAAACAGTCACGTCTGGCTGTATTTTAGCAGCGAAGGTAATAATGTTGCTCTGTGTGATGTGTGTGCAAAGACATTGAAATACTTTGGCAACACCGCAAACTTTGCTAAACATCTGAGATTAAGTCTGTCACAATAATATGACAGTAGTTTGATGTCTTGTCATTATGCAGCTATTATTTTGAATTGGTACTCCTTATTTCTATTATAAATACAGAAACGGGAGGGGGGAGGTCACATTAAACTAGAAATAAAATATGTAAAAAGTATTGGTATTGGTATTGGTATTGGTATCGGTATCGGCAATACCAGTGTGGTGTCTGAACAATAATGCTGCGATGATGTGTTGAGAAGAAAGCCTGGGTATTACTTGGTATTGGATCGTATAGGAATTAAGTGGTATCGCACATCACTACTGTGGAGGAGGTGGTGATATCAGGTCACATGACCTCCTCATGAATGTCTCAAAAGACAAAACAAGAAATGGAACAAAAGAAAAAAGTTCAATAAAGTTTGTCACATTAGCCCAGATATACAGTAACTTAAACATCATTAAACAAACTGTGGGACATAGTCTGCGGCACAGAAGCTCATCTTTCCTGCAGCAATTGAACTCAACTTTTACCCTAATATAACATAGATGTTAATCTGCTGATTCGGGTTTATCCTAAAGCTTTCATTCAGCAGATGTGTGTGTGTGTGTGTGTGTGTGTGAACTTTGAAGCCATTGGATTTACAGCATGAGCAGCTCCACTCACCTGACAGCAGGTGCAAATGTCAAAGTTCACACGGACAGTATGAAAACACACACACTTTTCTTTTATGGTAACACTCGACCCTGACACAAGACGCTATCAGATCATTCACATTGTATGTTGGATCAGAAGCATTTATTCCAGCACGTCCTTGGATCTATCACTCTGTCTGAGACTTCAAGTGGAAGGTCAGAAGAATAGTGTGTTTATGCGCAGTGCATCTGTAAGTACCTTCTGTAGCTTCCCTTCCTTTTTTTGTCTCTTTGTGTGTGTACAGAGCCATAGTTTAGAGATCTGTAAGTGTTTTTCTGGATTTATTACTTATAGGTAATTTAAATCCTGTGTGACTGTGCAGCTCTGTCTCCTGTTAATGTGTAAGCAAATGTAACAGGGCAGGAAGACACATACATAAACAGCATATACATACTTATACTTGAAGTTATGACAAAGTGGTGGTTTATTAGAATAACAGGATGAAGTATTAGAGTGTGAAAGTAAATGTAAATGCTTCGTATTTGTATAGCGCCTTTCTAGTCTTTTCAACCACTCAAAGCACTTTTACACTACATCTGCATTCACCATTCACTCACATTCATTCACTGAGCCTGAGTGCTCAAACAGAAACTAACATTCACACACATTCATAAACTGGCGGAACAGCCACCAGAGGCAATTCAGGGTTCAGTATCTTGCCCAAGGATACTTTGACATGCAACCTGGAGGAGCCAGGGATTTAACCACCGACCTTTCCGATTAACGGGCAACCCGCTCTACCTCCTGAGCCAAATTGATGCCACTCTAATGTCGGTGCCCCTAATATAAATCTACAGCCAGCAGCACGTTGGCTTAGCTTAGTACATTTATTCCAATACTGTACTAAAGTACAAGTTTGAGGTACTTTTTCAATTTATGTCACTGTCTACTTCTTCTCCACTACTACGTTTATTTAACAGCCTTAGTTACATTACAAATTGAGATTTTACACACAAAACTGTATGATAAGCTTAAAATATGAAACATTATCATAAATTAAACTAACAAACTATATGTTTGTTAAGTATATCAAGATGTAGGATTAAATTACTTATATCATAATGGATGCTGTAATTATTATATTTTTTTATCATGTTGCTGTGTGTTGAATTTGACAACGCCTATATCCAATATCTTATATAATAAATCTAACAAAGCACATTAATGAATCAGCAATCGTGAAGATTTTGAAACCAGGAAGAATCAATCAATCAATCAATCAATCAATTAATTAATTAATAAATAAGGATCAGTTCTTTTTGGTTTCAAGGGATTCGTTTACAAGAAGAATATAGATTACCACCAGATTTGTAAAGAGATGATTGATGATTGATCAGCGTTTAGAGTCTGAGTTTTGGTGTTGCTCCAAAAAATCAAAGATCAACAAAGTTATGGGCCTTATAAGAACACACACACACACACACACACTAACCCTAGCCCATAACCCTAACCTAAACCTTATTATAACCATAACCTTTGAACCAAGTCTTAATCTTCAAACAGTAAAATAATGAAGCACATTGCAGAAATGTCCTCACTATGATAGCAGTATAAACCCCATAGTAACACACACACAGTGACGGATAAAGTACTCAGATCCTTTATTTGTGGAAAAGCAGATTACCAGAGAGAGAAAATACTCCATTACAAGTAAAGTCCTCCAAATAATGTTTTACTTAAGTAAACGTACATAATAATTGTGTAATTTAAATTTAAAAATTGCAGTACAGAATTCTCTTGGTGTATACGTGTATGTATATATGTATATAAATAACTGTATATATTGTTTTTTTTTATTATGCTACCGTATTTTCATATACACTTAATTATATGTTGTGTGTGTAGCATGAAGGAACTACAAATTTTGTTTTGTTATGCAGCCTTGTGCTGTATAATAAATAAATAAATAAAATTATACCTTGTACCTTGTGTTAAAAGTATGAAGTACTCATTGTGCAGAGCTCACCTTTACAGAGTGACATGTAAGCATGTTTGCTGATCAAGCTGATTTTTACTATTTTATATGATTGTGTTTTTATTAATTAGTTAAGTCTTTTACACAAAATAAGTGAAAACATCTAAAAGTGTAGTTTCTGACAGAAAACAAATTGTTTGAAGAACTCTTTAGAAATCTTTTAATTTAAGAAACTTAAAAATGAGAATAAGGGATTCAAGAAAAATGTCACCATTAAACTATTTGTTCTGTTAAAATGGTTGGAAATTATCTCACCGCAATAGCAGATTCTTTCACTTGTTATTAAAAAGACCTTAATAATCAGGGTAGTTTTTTAAATCATTATACAACATAAAGTTGTGCAAGACCAAGTTGTATAATAGATACAAATCAAGATTTTTGAGATATTTGAACTATAAAAAATCTACACACAATCATTCAAAGTAATGTTTCTGTCTCACATGTAGTGGGCTAGAAGTGTAAAGTAGAACAAAATAAAAATACTCAAGCAAAGTACAAGTACCTTTAATTTATACTTAAGTATAGCACTTTATGACAGCTGGGGAATGTTTGCAACAGTGTTGTGTTGAAGGTGTCACTGCTCCTGTCAGCATAAATACAACTGCTGACTCATCTATGTCATGGTTATCCAAAGAGGGTTAAAATCAAGGGCAACAAGAAACTTCTTCAGTTCTTACAGACTGGAGGGCAATTTAACCTCTGTGGGGTCGTTGTCAAAGATGATCGATACCGCTGGTTCATTAGTGCTCATCAACATCCAGGAGTTTCCTTTCCTGTCAGTCAGAACTGACTGGACGAGGAATGTTCGAGTTTCTTCAACCAAGTCCAGTTGCCCTTGATTTTAACCTTCCTTGGACATCAGGATGTTGTTTGTTCATATTGTGGATTTAATTGCCAGTGACGCAGCAATATTTATATTTGCTAACATGAATCAACAGAAGCTACTGGTCAAACTAGACTGAGTACGACTGCAGCAGTAAATGGATTTAAGAATTCAATTTTAGTTTTCTGAGAGAAAGACTGTGTTATTTCTTCTTTCAAGACAAGTTACATAGTTTGACTCAGTGCTGGGATGTAACTGCATACATTTATTAAGTTCTTTACCAGAGTAATTTCATTTTATCAGAGAGAAATACTGTAATTTTGTAAACTGGTTTGGTAGCGTTGTCTGGTCCTTCGGCCTGTATAGTGACAGTTCACACACAACTTCAGTCTATTGTTGCACGTTACTTTCTCGCTTTGTAACACACTTCCCTGTCCCCCGAAAACAATGACAGGTAGGAACTAAAATTAGTCTGCTCTGAGCAAAAGGGGAAATAAAATAGCAACTTTAATGTTACACATAAACATTAATTCATAATATAACATTTAAGTGCCACAAATGATAATGAAATAGTTACTGTATGTAACAATAAACTTAATTCTGCAAGTCCAGTTAATATAGTGGAATTACTACTGAAACATATGTCTTACCACAGAATACTGTACTGTTTTATAAGAAACATAAATTAGTATAATAAACTTTTGTTACCCCAAAATATAGTGATACTTATTTCTTCAGATTTAGATTATTAATACAAAATATATTTAACAAATAAATCCTGATGTATTAGTGGGATTAAGCTAGCCAGCAGTACATAAAGTATTTAAAATTAACTCCACCTTTACCAGCTGCAACATTAAAGTCATGAACATATTAACACGTCAAAAATGGGCCATTTTTGCATAATGAGTACTTTTACTTTTGGTACTTTAAGTATATTTTCATGCCAATACTTATGTACTTTTAAGTGACATTTTAAATGCAGGACTTTTACTTGTAACACAGTATTTCTACATTGGAGTATTACTACTTTTACTTAAGTAAAAGATCTGAATGCTTCTTCCACGTCTGTGATTGCTAATCACTCTGATTAGTTAATGAGATGCACGTTTATGTTTGTGTATAATCTGAGAATTCACATCTTTGCATGATAATACTTGTACATATTGTGTTTATCTTTATATTTCCTGCATTGTAATGTTTGGTGTCACACACAACTCTACATGCTGTATGCTGTATGTTCTTACTGGAAAGAATAAAGCTCAGGTGAAGTATGTTGAAGCATCTTTGAAACTTTTCTCTGTGTGCTTTTAGCCCATCAGGATGGAGGGTGAGGAGGACGGGGAGGGGCGAGTCAGGGAGCTGCAGGAGCAGAGGATGACAGTCCAGAAGAAAACCTTCACCAAGTGGATGAACAGCGTCTTTTCCAAGAACGGGGTGAGAAAGGAAGAGATGTAGAACAAAATATTTGGTTCATATGACCTGAAAATAGTTTATATTAAAACAAAAAAACTTATCTGTAGTTGTTAAATAAAACCAAAACTATCATGAACAGTAACAACCAGAGGGAAGTGAGCAAATGTGTTCATTTTCCAGTAGTGGAAGAGGAAAGTACATTACATTCATTTAGCTGACACACTGGCGTCTCACAGTGGATTCAAACCCGATGGGGCAGTGGATAAGACACATACCGGTGGAGTGAGAGAACTGCATGGGTTCAACTCCCCACTGTGACACACCCCCAATGTGTCCCTGAGCAAGATGCTTAACCCATACTTGCTCCAGAGGTGTGCAACCTCTGACATAAACAGCAATTGTAAGTTGCTTTTGGATAAAAGCATCAGCTAAATGAATACATGTAAACACAGGTCTCAATTAGATGTCTGGTTAGTTTTTTATAGAAGTTCTTTGGATGTATAAACCTCTTGAAGCCCACCGGGGCACCTGCTTGAACTAATTCTAAGCTGCTTAGATCGCACATACAGATGGAAATGTTTAAACTTTTGTCAGTATAGACTTTGTTTTATGAAAACAATGAAACCCAAAGTCTAATTTATTCAGATTTACCAGCATGATGAAGGAATTAAAGGCCTGTCCCAAATACAGGCAGAGTGAGTTCAGGGATTTAAACAAATAAAAGCCTGGGCTACTAACTAAAGTTTTACAGTACCCACGTAAATACAAATACAAAAAAAAATAAATTCAATGAGTAAATAGATTTAGTATACTTTCCTCCACTGTCTGTTTCCAACTCATACCATCAGCTTTAGATCTAGACTTTCATTGGTTTCAGTTACATTAAACAACTAAAGTTTGTCTAAAAATACTTTCAACACTGGGCTTTCAAAGTAAAGCGTCTTCTTCAGGTCCTGTACAGTATATGTTTCCATGCTGGCTCTCTGTCTGTGTGTTTGTTGTTGAATCAGTCTGAAGACAAATGCAGCTTCATTAGTGTTGTTTTTACTGTAAGCACCATTAATCCAGGGAACATCAACTCAGCACTTTAATGTTCCTCTGAGTCCTGAATCAGGGTCAGTTACAAGAATCTGTAGTATTTACTTTCTTCCTTTTCAATTTTGGCCAAGTTGGAGCAATTTTACTTGTAGTGGAATAGTTTCATAAATGTACTTTTCTTAAACATTTTCTTAAATGAGGGATCTGAACACATCTTCCACCACTGGCTGTGAATCTTTCTCTGTGTCTGCTTTGTATTGCTCAACTCTCTGGATCTAACAAATGAAAACATTTTATGGCTGCAGTGATGAAGTCAGTGTTATTCCTCCTTGTCTGTTATCATTCTGAGCCACGTTCCTGTCCGATAACAGGCTATTAACTGCAGTCCGTCCGCTGGTTGCACATATACAAACACACATTAATCATAAGTCGTGATAACTGACACAGTTTCACCCTCTGCAGTGTTGTTGCTCTGTCTCTTGTCCTGTTGGCAGGTTTAACAGATTCTAGTCAGTTCATGTATAGTTATGGGTTTGTTATTGCGTTTTCTCTGATAAGTAGATGCCAGCTGTTGGTTGAACAGTGAGGCCTGCATCTACTCTTCATTCCCAGAATTCTTCTGGGATTTCTGCAGGATGGCAGCAGGGAAGGGAAAATGCAGAGCTCTCACTCTGTCCTGTTTCCATCCTCACATTAACTTTTAATTTAAGGTTGGCTTTCCTTAAATTTTAGCTTTCTCTTTTTTGCATGTAATAGGTTTGCCAGATATTTATTTGCTTTGTTACTATAGGCCCACTGAAGGTTTTCATATTTGAGTTGTTGGATTAGTGTTCTTTGTATGATACTAGTTGGGTTTTGAGTTGGCTCAAATTTTGTATTTGTACGCTGTGGGTATTGGTACACTGCTTTGTTAGCAGTTTAATTTAAAGCTTTAAATTCTTGCTGTCCACACATGAACTTTTAATTTAAGGTTGGCTTTCCTTAATTTGAAGATGTGTCAATGGAATGACAAAAAAAAAGAGAAATTTAAAATGACTGAAGATATGATGATGATGAATTATTTTATTATTAATGAATAATAATAATAATTATTATTACTCTGTATTAATTATTTTGTATTAATTTTTACCATACTTCACAATTTCTAATGAATACGAGACAGCAGCAAAAGTCGCTGCCTGCTTAAGACCTGGTGGCCTGACTGTTAAAGAAACACTTATATTATTCAGGAAACTCAGATCAACAGTTTCAAGGACAACGACAGTTTCACGGGATCGCACCAGTTACACAGAAGCCATTGCTGTGGTTACCTTGTGGAGCGCTTGTTTGCCTGTCTGTTGATGTGAAGCGCAGAGCGACCCCGCGGATCCAAGCCATCTGAAAACATCTTATAAACCCCGTCACAACTATTCACAAGAAATTAATTTATAACTTGCCAAAACCTTTAACATAAGGTCGACTTAAAAAGCAACCTTTCATACAGCAAAGTGTATATTTAGGCTATATGAGTGATCAATCGACAACAAAGTCAAAGTAAACATCAGAAATAGCCTCTAACATAATATTATTTATTAATTGAAAGAAATAATTTGGGGTTAAATAAATTGTCTATTTGTCATTATTTCTTCACTGATTTTTTTTTTTATAATGCATTCATTTAAAGACAATTATAAATTAATATAAATAAACACAGTCAATAATTGTTTTCACTATTAATTTCATAGTGGAAACGGGGACCAAGAAAAACAGTCAAAAAGCACGTGTCCACATACTTTTTGCCAATATATTGATTAATTATAGTTATTGTAATATATATTGTATCCACCGGGGGAAGCACCGAGCTCACTGCTGCTGAGCAGCACTCCAAGCAACCAGGCGGTGAGGAAGAGTTCCCGCCCTCTGTGTGGAGGTTTGTATGGAGTTTAATTAAAGTCAGTCGGATTAAATCGTAGTTTCTGTCACTAAACACTCCGCTGACACCGCCTGTGAAGTCGCTAAAAAGATTGTTTTTTCTCCAGTGAGTCTGAATTTCTCTCGCTTTCCCCGTAATGAGCTTAAGATGCGTGAATGTCTGAAACTTTGGGTTGAATCGATAGCGCAGTAACGTTACGACATTCTCAGTGTCCCCAACTCAAACCGTAACGTTAGATGTTTATCGAAACGTGATTATTTAGTTATCCGCCATCAGATTGTATATTTAAATCATGTTTGTGGTTTTCTCTGGTGATCTCAAGTCTGTCCAGAGTGATAAATGTTTGCCCAGGGCGAAATTAGGCTTTGTGTGCAATATTTTCTCTAGCTAGCATCAGTGCAATTAGCTTCAGCTGCTAACAGCCGCTGTAAGCTAGCATTAATTGACCTAACCTACCGTTAGTTTACAGCGAAATTATTTCTTATTCGTTCAATTTGCAAGCTGAGATAGTTTACATATGAAAGTTAAATAAAAAAGAAGTCAATATACTACAGTAACATACTGTAAGTTACTAACGTTAAGGTAAAATATGAGCTACTTTACGCAGGTATTTCCATAATATAATGTTAAACTATTTAACGTTAACTTTAAATTTTATATGTACAATATGTGATGTGTTGTCATAGATTTAACTAACAATATATAAAATACTGTACAGCTCCATAATAATCCAATTATATAGGCCTAATATGTTCAATCTAAGCGATTGAGTATTTAATTTAGTTTAACGTCAATCATACAGGTAGCCTAATTTTTAAAAGCTAAAACGCTTCCCAGTAGATAAAATTCTGGTTATCTCAGTATTGTTAGACAGGAAACACAACACTTTTTGTTTTTGCACTTTTGTCATATCAGCAATTAGAAGATTTTACCTTTGGCTCTGGAAAATTGTGATAGACATTTATCTCCATTTTCTGATATTTAATAAACCAAATTAATAATAAAGAAGAAATTGACAGACTGACACACTTATATTCTGATGGGGTTAATGGTGCTTTTCAGTGGTGTCCTATTTTGTGTTGGATGTGATGAACTCTGTGTAACATTGGGATTTCATGGCAACAGGAAATTAAACCAAGGTGATTCTATAAAAGGCTCAGATAGCCCTGTTTCCACATTTACTGCATAATCTCAAGAAAACAGAATCCCTAGAATAGTAGCAGCTCTGTGTTACACCCAAACACATCACTCAACATTAGCTTTCTACAACTCATTGTCTCAAGGCAGAAATCCAAAATCTCCCACAATCCCTCATGGTAATCCATTATAGATGTCCTGCTGACAATAAAAACTGACAGGATGGAAACAACATGATGGAGATAAAAACTCTAACAAGAATGATGCTAGCTGCAAATTCACATGTACTACTTCTATTTTCTTTATTTGGATATACCAAAGCAACATATAAATAATGTAGTAAACCCTGACTGTCCATGCCTTTTGTTAAAATGTTGCAACACACAGAATAATAAAATGAGTAATAATAATACTATAAAAGCAAAACTAAAACCCCCTGAAAAAAATAAAATAAATTCACACTTGTCCTGTTCCATCCTAAATACATCCTTAATATGTCAATTCAGTCATCAATTGAAGAACATATATACTTTTTTATGTTGTTTTTAACCTGAAATCAGGTTTTATGTTTTTAAAGACATAATGGAATAACTTTCAGCTCAGGTACGTTTCTGTTTAGTTTGAATATAGCGCTTCCATCAGACCAGTTTTTTTTTGTTAAAAGTTTTCAGCAAAAATTTCTCACTAGTGCAGCAACTTACTTTTATTAACAATCAATGTTTCGGTATAATTTTTTATACAATAAAGTGTACAGTCTATAAATGTAAGAAAATAATGAAAAGCTGATTTCTTCAGATGTCCTCTTTTGGGAAACACCAATATATTCTGTTTAAAATTATACAAAACAGGGAATAGCATCAAAATCTCTGCGGAGTCTTGAATTAGATGACCGGTATCAGGAGGACTGTAGTCTCTGTAGTCACGGAAGTTAAACCTCTCGTGTGGAAAGAGTTGTTGGACTTTCAGTCTCAGAGAGGTTCTGACAAACTGAGCTGTACCTCCATTGGAATCTAGGCTTGAAACAAACACTTCGATGTATAAATTAGGACAGACACTCCTGTTATTTGTATGAATTTCTCCACTTAACGTGCTGCTTTTTGCTTTAAGATGTTACCTGACCTGTTGATAACCAGGATGTCCTGAACAAGGCGGGAAAGGGACGTTATGTAACACACTTGGGGGGGAAGAAGTTCTCGACTCTCAGGATGATTTAAGGGAAATTTGCCTTTTCACATTGAACTTCCTGCATGTCACAGAGCCGTAAACATGTTTTCTTAAACAGAGGAGGGGGTCTACGCCACCACTTATCCCCCACTTACAATGCTGTCCTTTCATCACTTCCAAGGAAACTCAACAAACGTAACCTATTGGCCTCAGGTGAAGACAACGATGGTCGTTCAGTCTTGGCCACAGGTAGTCATTACGACTGTCGTTACAGCAACCAGGAACACTAACGAACCAGCGGTATCGATGACCCTGGCAAACGACCCCACTGAGGTTAAATAGCTGAGTTTCCCTGCCAGTCAGTCAGAAGTGAAGAAGCCCTTTGGATGAGGGACGAAACGTCTTCCAGTATCTTCAACCAAGTCCAGTTGCCCTTGACTTTAACCTTCGTTGGATGTTTTCTTAAACACTGTGTAGCTTCTCTGTATACTTACTACTCAGACTGTACAATATGCAACAGTGGAAGAAGTATTCAAATAACTGACTTAAGTACTAATATATTAATTATATTATTAATTCATTACTACTTAAAAGGTAGTCAGGCACCCATTTGAACATTGAAACTGGGTTTTCTTGCTGTTCTTCCTATTGATACTGGCTTGGTAAAAGATGCCTTTGGAATAATAATGTAAATGATGTGGAAAATCCACAGTCCTCCTCCCGTGGACATTACAATAAAGTTGTCTGTCTTCACCTCCTGCAGGAGAGCCTGGAGCTGACTGACGTCTACACAGAGCTGAAGACCGGAGTCACTCTGATTCGTCTGCTGGAGCTCATCTCCAGGGAGAAGCTGCCTCCGCCCAGCCGCCGCAAACTGAGAGTCCACTGTCTGGAGAACAATAGCATCGCCATCAGCTTCCTCAAAACAAAAGTAACTTACCTGTCCGCGTCATTCAGAGACCTATAAACCAGGGTAAAGTCCATCCCTGTACACCTCTTGTCCTTTTCTCCTTGCCTTTGATTTGCCGCCTCATGCAGACAATGGGGTGAGCTCTAAACCCGACGGGCACAGTATCAGGTTTAAGCCCATTGGTTATGGTTTCTACTCTATTCAACACGCTCAATAAACCCCTGCCCAAGAAGGGAAAAGCTGTGTCCCAAAACTGTATGGTACACTAATGTGCACAATAAACAGTTTTACAGTCACTATACAAGAAAACAACATGCTTTATTGTTTCTGTCATTCTAACAGAAACTGATTCAATAAGAGTGGCAGCAGGTGTCACCCAAAGATCAGGACTTTTTTGGGTCCGTCCTGATTTACATCTGTAGGCCTCTTTAGTGTGTTGTATTTGGTGCCATCTTGTGTTTATGTTACTGCATTACAGACGTTATTTTGTCTCAAAATGGAGTAAATAAAACAGGTAAATTCATCAGAGTGAAGGTTCATATTGTCTCCACACAGTCTGAGACTGTCCTCTGCTCTACACAAACCAACCACTTTCTTTCCTGTCAGATTCGGGTGGATCTGATCGGTCCTGAGAACGTGGTGGACGGGGACCGTACGCTGATCCTGGGTCTGCTGTGGATCATCATCCTCAGGTTCCAGATCGGACCCATTAACCTGGACGAGGTAGGCAATCAAATTCACAACCTTCATTCTGGCAAGAATTGAATACGCTTCATTTTCTGTTTATGTAACGTGTACAAATATGAAGATTTTAAACTTTTTTTGTTTAAGTTTGTGAATGAATCCAACAACATGTCCTCTCCTTCTTGGCCTTCTGGTTCTCCTCTTCTTCCCATCTCTCTCTCTCCTCTCCCTCTTTTCTTGCTTCTGTCCTTCACCTCCTATTGTCCCTGCTCCCTTTCCTGTCTCAATGCTTTCCCTTCTTTGCTGGTTTCCTTCTCTTCATTTTTCCTACGCCTTCTTTCCCCTGTTGCTTCTCTCTCTTCCTTTTGTCTCCTTGCTCCTCCTGTTCTTATTATCCTGCTCCTCTTTCAATCTTTTTCTTTGTCTGTCTTTGCATTACTTTCCTGTCCTCATTCTCTCATCTTCATCTTTATCTTCTCAACTCTCTCTCTCTCCTCACCTTCTCTCCTCTCTGCTCCTGTCTTATGTCTGTCCTTTCATTTTCTGTCCACCTCTCCATCCCTTTCCTTTCTTTGTCTTGTCCTTATCTTTGTCTTTCCTTTCATGTTCTTTCCCTTATTAATTTTATTTCACTTTCTCCTCTCTCCTGTCTTTTCCTTTTCTGTTCCCTTCTGTGCCTCAGGCGGGTGGTGTTGCTAGCGTGGCTCATCGCTCGGCGAAGGAGGCTCTGCTGATCTGGTGTCAGAGGAAAACGTCAGGTTACGACGGCGTTGACGTGCATGACTTTTCCTCCAGCTGGAGGAACGGACTCGCTTTTAACGCCCTCATCCACGCACACCGGTAACACGCAACCCCACCGACACACAGACACACACTCACTTCTTCTACTCTCTGTTAAATCTTATGTCTCTCTCTCCTTCTCCATCTCAGACCTGATCTGTTTGACTACCGCCGTCTTCATGGCGACGACCCCCATCGTAATCTAGAGCACGCCTTCTCCCTGGCGGAGCGGGAGTTTGGGATCATGCAGCTGCTGGAGGTGGAGGACATTGTGGTCCCTCATCCAGACGAGAAGTCCATCATGACCTACGTGTCCCTGTACTACCACTACTTCTCCAAGATGAAGCAGGGCCAGACCTTCCAGAAGAGACTCGCTAAGGTCTGAAACAACACCAGGGGGAATCATTGAACCACTACAACACATGCATCACCTTTATAAAGGACAGGTTACTATACAGCTTCACGGGAGGAGAGAGAAGAAACACACGTCACACTGTTGCTGAGAATTTTAAAGTGGTGGAAAGTAAATAATTAAAATGCTGTACATAAGTACAATTTTGACGTACCCTACGTGAGTATTTTCCATTTCATGCTACTTTTTAACTTTTACAACACCATTTTCATCTGACAGCTAGTAGTTCCTTTAAAGATTGACTTATAAAGAAATCACAAGCCTTTAAAATCTTATGAAAGACACTATTATCAGAGACTAAACCAGTTGTTCCAAACCGTTGGCTTGTACCCGCTTACAAAAAACAAGCTAAGTACACATAAAGTACCTATTTAAAACTAGCTCACTATAGATATTGTAGTGGCAGTAGTAGTAGTAGAAATGTAGGAACCTTTGCTGAGGTGACAGGTGTTGCTAGACAGAAGCGGAGCACCTGTAGTTTTTTGACCGCTTCACCAAAATGAATTGAATGGATGATCGTGGACTGTGTTATAGATTTTTGCATTCACCAAAAGACCAGACCGGCGGTGAACAATAAATCTGAACAAAACATTAGACACTTATTGGCTATGGCGGTGCGGCGAGCGCATCAGTTAGAGGCCTGTCTATGCAACCCTCAGTGGCTTTAAGTTTGTATTTAGCCGCTACCGTAGTAGTGGCAGTAAAAGAAGACGTGGTTATGGCATAGTAGTGTTCATATGCTGCCCTGATGTCAGAGGCATGGTACAAAACTGTGGACTTTTTCACCCCCTGCCGGCTGCTTTAGGAACTGCAGCTTTCTGTCTGATAAAACAGTTTGGGGCCGATTTACTAACATCCCGAATAAAGAGTACTAAATTGCGTGTGCATTCTAAAATATTGCACATGTAATTGTAGTACCTGTTATGGGTGATCAACTAAGAATTGTTGCTTAGATGACAACAGGTGCAAACAGAGTAGAGGTGGCACAATTTAAATGAGGGTTTTTTGCGTTTTAATGGTTTCTGCCATGGAGAGTCGGGAGGGAAAGCAGTCACTGCCTAAAAACCTCGGTTTGTTTCATTCAGTGGGTCCCAGTATGTGGAAATCGTCTGTACCTGCCCGTCCTGCCTAAGATTGCACTAAGTACATTTACATTTACTCATTTGGCAGATGCTTTTATCCAAAGCGACTTACATTTGAGGAACAACATACAAGCATCAACAGAGCATCAACTACAGATCTACAACTGACAATACATACTAGTAAAAGCAGCAATAAATACTACTAAGAGCTCACAGTACATATCACATCAATGGGGTCGATACCTAGGGAAGGAAGTAAGAGTTAACAAAAAGTGCAGTCAAAACAAAACGTGCAATCAATACAAGATCATTGTAGGGGATAGAAGAAGAAGAGCACAGGAAGTGCATGTTAGAGGTTAGGAGTTAGAGGTGTTATAAGAGGAAGTGTTCTCGGAAGAGATGAGTTTTAAAGAGCTTGTTGAAGTACTTGGGACAGCAAACCTGAAAAGCTTTGGGAAAAAGCTACGGATTGGATATAAAATAATAATATTTAATATTTTTAATTTGTCTACGTCTTTTTTCATTATGGCTGTGTCTCCTTCTCACAGCGATAACAGCGGCCATCTCTGCACAACACTCGGCGGTTTGCACCTTCCTTTCAAACGTGTTAAATACAGAAGCTGTTGCACTCACATGAAATTGCGTTTAGGCTTTTTAGATCACATTGCGTGTAGTAAATAAACGTTGCATGTTACCCTCCCATTACTTTGCACAATAAAATTGAAACGCCCCAAATTGCATATTCATTATGTCAAAACAGGTGCTATCTTGCACTTTTGGAATACGTCATTCTCCTAGCACATTGTTAGTAGATCAGCCTACGTGTTAATTTGCTGGTGATATCAAGTTTGCACACATTTTTACTCATACAAACCTTTAGTAATTCTGGCCCCTAGTCTACATGCAGGTAACTGTAGAAACATTCAGTGCCTGTAGTCCATCTGTTGGTTTTCGCTCCCAATGGGGACTTTCTCTAATCCATCAAGATCCTCCTCCTGCCTGTCAGTCAGTGTGGATTACTGCTAGATTAGATTCAGGACTGAAGGGAAGTCACCCACTGACACACAGAACCCATATCACTGTTCACACCAACACTATAAGTGAGTTTAAATAAAAGACAGCAGTAGACAACAAATAGCTGCCATAAAACATTAATTCTAAGTGTATGTATTTCATCTCACGGGTGTAAGAGACAGAATCTGGGGAAATTTAACTCTGACACTTGCAGCAACAATTAAGATGTAAACTGTAACTGTCTGAATGAGTGCAATTTGATAACTTTTATCATGAATTGGTGCTACGTAAATAGAACGTAATTCTATTGAATTTAAAGAAAAGGCATCAAGTAAAGTAAATGGAAAGAAGAACAATAATTACACATGTTGCCCACCTTTTAAATTACAAATTAATAACAGAATTAGATAATTAAATTATTAAGATATATAGGATTAATAGTAGTAATGTTGCACGTTAATTGGTCAGGTGACAATGAAGCCTTTTTATCCTGCGTAGGTGACAGTGGGCGTTGCTGCTGACACTAAGCCAATAAGATTAGATCACACACGCAGCAGACGCTGCTGGAGGCTGCAGCAGAAACATTACGAGTCATTCACAAACAAACAGCTACTGAGCTAAATAGTGAAACTTCACACCTTTACCTGCTGTTTGCACCTGCTCAGAGAAACAGGACAGTGTCTTTAGTCTGTGCAGTTTGGGTCAGCTCAGTCAAAACTAAACTACCAAGGATTTTTGTGGATTTAAGAGGAGGCATTTGATGTTTTTTGTTGTTTTCATGCTCGGTCTGTTGTTTTCACTTACCTCTGTTGGTTTGGTGAGCTCACATATTTGCTGTATGTGCGTTGAGAGATTGCAAAGCTAACAGTGTTTTCTTCATTGTACCGCTGCATTTTAGCTTTACTATTACACTGAACAGCTGTTGTGTTTCTTAGCTTGGTAGAGATTTCAGCCGGCTTTGGGCTGATACAGGTGTTTGATGTGGTGTAAAAAGTTTCTTCCCTATGGTGGAACCACAAATGTTGTAGGTTCAGCTGAAATGAGGATATATACTGAGAGAAAATGTGCAATCTTGGTTATGGTGAGCTGGCTATCTTATCAGTAAATTAAAAAGTTCTGCTTAATTAAGTGACATCCAGTGTGTGTTTAACATTTTGATTTATTGATGCACTGACCTCCTAATGTTGTGCTGTGATGTCTGGAGCTCTGCTTTTGTGCCAGATAAACCAGGTATGTCTAGTGATTTATCTGGGGTCACATAACGATGGTTTACTTCCACCAGGTAGGTTCAGGTGTGTCACATGCATATGGGCACGTATCTAGCAACCTACATGTTTATCTGTAGTGGTGATTCCAGGTGTGGACAGGTATATTGTGGCTGTGTAGAGATTTGGACAAAGACTTTCCAGGTCCCAAATGATAGCAGGTGTATGATGTGTGTTGCATGTGTGGTCAAGGTATCTAGAAACATTTCCAACAGTAATACTGTATGCAGTATGTTCAGGTGTGTTTAAAAGGTTTAAAAAAGATGTTTAAATTAGAGTTCACAGGTGTGTTTCAGGTGTGATCAAGGTTTCCAGAAGAGAGTTCCTCCATTATACTGTATATTTTAAGGAAGAGCTGTACCTTGTATGTTCAAGGATATTTATAGTGATTTTCCTTTTCTTGATTAGTTATTTTTAAATGTCAGAAAGTGGTGGTCAAAGCCCAAGATGACGTCCTATTCAGTTTACTGTCATACAGGAGCAAAGAAACCAGAGAATATTTACATTTAAGAAGTTAATGTAACAGTTGACAACTAATCAAGTAATCGTTGCAGCTGTACATGATAAAAGTCTTTCTGTGTTAGATTTTAGGATCTTCAGTTGGTGAAAAGTGTTCAGGATTTGTGTCTAGGTGCATTCCAGGTTTTTCAAGGTGTTAGCTGGGTTACGTGCTGTACGTGTTTGTACAGTACAGCGTTAACAAGTATGTCAGTGGGGGGACGTCTCAGTGGTCAGTGGATAAAGAGGCAGTACAGGAGAGAATCTTCCGCCAGATCCCACCATAAGGTTTGTTATGTGTCTTTACTTCAGCCTGTTGTTTAGTGTGTTTGAGTTCTTTGTCTCACTAGAAAACCCTCTAAAATAACGTGAGATTCTTAATGGATTAATCTAAGGACTGCTATCTTTTCCATAGCTATGCTGACGACACACAGCTTAATGTGGCTGTGTCTGATGTTGACACATGACCAATTGTTGCTCTTTTTAGATGTATTTTAGATAAAAAACGGCCGAGTGTGCTGAAATATTTTACAGTTCAACCAGGTTAAAATGTATGTCTTGTTTAAAATCATTGTAAGCCAAAAGAATTGGTATGGTAACCAATAACAAGTTGGGAAACTGGTACTTGTATTATGCTGTGGATAAACCAAGCAAATCTCCACAATACGTCTCATTTTCACACATGTATAAAATAGAAGGTACAGCTGAAACAATACTTGATTAGTCTGTTGAAGGAAAACTAATCAAATACTATACTGTAATCTATTAATTGTTAAAGTAATTTTAGTGAAAAACTTACCTTAACTTGCATTAACCCTGTTTGTTTAAAAAAAAAAGTGTCAGTCAAGACGGCATCATTATGTGTCAGTATATTCTAACAATCATGACAACTTTAGTTAAGAGCCATTAAAGTTTTCTGTTACCTGATGTTCACAGTATTGTAACAGTAATGACTTCTGTGCAATAATGAGGCAGTGGAGTAATTCAGAATTTTCCCAAATGTCCTCCTCAGATAGTTGGGATGCTGATGGAGTTGGATGACATGAAGGTCCAGTATGAGAGAATGGTCTCAGGTCTGCTTCACTGGATCAAAACCAAGGTAACCAAAAAACATGACTTGTTGATGGACTGACTGATTACTGTCTGACTGACTGACTGATTGATTGAAGGTGGTGCAGCTGAATGACAGACGATTCCCAAACTCTGTGAGGGAGGTGCAGAAGCTGACGATGGCTTTCAAGACCTACAGAACTGTGGAGAAACCTCCTAAATACCAGGTAAGACACCATCATAACCATCAAATATCTCCTTTCACCTGCTCAGACTTAAGTTTCACTTTATCAGTTTCACTTTATCAGTTTCACTTTATCACGTGCTTTGATTCTGTCATGTTTTAGCCACTACATTTTTTATTATTATTTTTAATATACCTTTATTTTACCAGGCAAGTTAATTAAGGGGGCTTTCACACCTACCTCATTTGGTCCGGACTTTGTGACTTTTCAGTTTGGTCCGAACCAAAAATTCAAATTCAAATTAGCTTTATTGGCATGAATGTATAACAACAATATTGCCAAAGCATCATACAAACTACATAAGAACAATCAACCCCATACATTTCATTAAACAAGTAATGAAAGCGTAAAGTAATTAAAGTGTGTGTGTGTGTGTGTGTTAGAAAAATAAAAATATATTAAAAAAATAAAATAAATAAAACTGTAAGAGCGTGTGTGTGTATTAACAGACAACAAATAAAAAAAAGAATTAATTGATTAAATAATAATGATAATAAAAAAGATAAAAAGAAATCAGTATCAAATGTGAAATTTAAAAACAAAACAATTACTAAAATATCAAACAATCAAAATAATAATAATTAGAAAATTTGGACAATTATTTATCAGTCTGAGGTTCCACTGGTTGTCCTCCCTTCATGGCATGAGGAGACATATTTTGCAGCAATTATTTGACATTTGGGCATTTCTCGCAGTAAATAGGGGAGTTTCTGTGTATCTGATATAAATTTGAATTCGGGGTATATTTGGGAAATGTTTGCAAAGTTTATTGTCTGAGTGTTTTATATTTCTGGCATGAGGTTAGAAAGTGCAGCTCCATCTCTACCTGTCCTGTGTCACACTGGGAGCTGAGTCTCAGGTGTGATCCCAGGGACCATGGTCCGGACCAAACAGACGAAATTTGGTCCGACGAAAAGAGGTAGTCTCGGTCCGAATCAAACTGAACCATGGTTCGGTTCGTTTCAGACTATTAACAGGAAGTTTGGCTGTTGACATGTAAACCGGAAGCAAGCAAATTCACGGAGAAATGCCTTGAAATAAGGACATGATTAAAAATCTCCAGTGACAGCTCATCTTTTCGAACAGACGGCCACTATAGAAGCACACTGCCACATAAATCTTTGGTTTCTCCTGAAACGGAGGTGCAGAAGGGTCACTTGCTGTCTTCTCCTCCTGTCCTGTCAGCGGCGTTAATGTTTATGTTATGTTTATGTTAACGAAGAAGTTTAATTGCGAATTTGAACGAGCCTTCAGTATAGTTGGTGCTGCAGATAGTAATGCCATAATAATAATAAAGTGGCAAATATGCATATGCTCATTTTTTATTCATTCATTCTTGTCAAAGATACCCACTGAACTGTTAAATAAACCAATCGATGTCAAGTATAGGGAGACGCAGCCCACATAGATGATGACGACAGCACACAAGTGTGTCATTTAAAGTCCTTTAGTGTGGTCGCAGAATTGCAGTTTGAAACCAAACAAACCTAACCGAATGCATCAAAATGTATCAAAACATGAACTTTGGTTCGGACCTTGGTCGGGTGTGAAAGCCCCCTTAGAAACAGTGTGGCCAAATCTGTCAAAATCAAACAAAGTATTCTGGCATGATTATTGATGACAATGAACATATGTCTGTCTGTCTCTCTCTATCTCAGTCTCTAGTAAGAGAGGCTAGTAAGAGTGACTGTGTTACAGCCTACTAGCTAATTGTAACTGCATTTGGCAGGTGCTATTGTCACCTGCCAAATGCAGAAAGTAATTGACTGATGCTGCCATTTCTCTATTGAGGGATGTCTAAAGGTAATGAGCGCTGACATATTCTGCATCTTCTTCATCTATGTCACTTATATATATTGAGTTTTGTTTTATTTAGTATTTTCTTTGTCTCTCTCTGTCGGTCTTTAGGAGCGTGGGGCGATCGAAGCTCATCTGTTCAGTCTGAAGACTCAGCTGGTAGCCAACAACCAATGGGCTTACAATCCTCCAGAAGGTACTTAACAGATAGCTACGAAACATAGACATACATTGACTTGCAGAAAGAGTTTTACTTTTTTTTATAATGGGATATTCCCGCAAGGTAAAAACCTGAGTGACATAGAGAAGAGTTGGGTTTTGCTGGAGAGAGCTGAACATGAGCGAGAGCGAGCCCTGCAGGAGGCGCTGCTTCGCCTGGAGAACTTGGAGCAGCTTGCCCAGAAGTTTGAGAGGAAGGTAACATCTGTTTCTAACAATTCTAAATGTCCCAAAATGTAATGCTCTTCTCTGAGACCCTTAGTCTCTTTTTACATTTGTGACTGTAAGTGAACTTCAGTAGCATAGAAATGAAGCACATTTTGAGGTGTCTGCTAGGTATTTCTTTTTGGCATTATTGGCTCATCAAAGAAAAAAGTGTGGAATCACCTACATGTTGCTCTTTAAACCTGATCTGTCTGTTTTGGTTCGTCAGGCAGCACTGAGGGATGGGTATCTGGAGGACACGCTGCGTCTGATCCGGAGGCAGGACGTCCGAAGTCTCTCCACGCTGGAGGAAGCTCAGGCAGCCAGCCGGCGCCTGGAGGCCCTGGCGACAGATGCTCTAGCCAGAGAGCCGCGCTTCACCGCCCTGAGAGAAATGGCCAAGACCATCGAGAGAGGAAACTACCACAGCAAGGAGCAGATAATCAGGAGGTGACAGAAAGACATGGAGGAATGAAAGTGTAGGATTGGTCATTGGCATAGCAGCAAGACAATTTATGTGTTTAAGCAGCGGTTATAAAAATAAAACTTAATTAACTTAATCACAGACCGCATCTTGTGTTTATACTGCATATTAATATACTGTAAATATATATATTTATACACACATGTATATTTGTTTGTGTTTGTAAGAGAGGAGAGCATTAGCCATCGATGGAAGGACCTACTGCAGCAGCTCCAAGAGCAGAGGGGGCTGCTGGGAAATGTAGTTGCAAATCTCAGCATCCTCCGAGACATTGAGCTCGTCTCCCAGGAACTTAAAGAACTACAGGTGAGAATACACTGCTGAAACAAGCAAAACTGCAAATGTAGTTTGAAAGCTTGTCTGTCCTCCTTCTTGTGTTTACTTTCCTACCTCTCTCTGTCCCCCATCCTCCCACCTCCTCGCGCCCTCACTGTCTCCAGTCCCAGGCCAGCTCCTGTGAACTGGGGAACCAGCTGGCGGAGGTGGAATCTCTCCTTCAGAAGCAGGATTTCCTGGAAGCTCGAATCTCAGCTCACGGTGAAACCATCAACGCTATTAGCAGCACAGCGCTCAAGGTACAATATTGATTATGCTCCGTGCCTATATTGCCAAACTGTCAGACAAGTACTGTCATTATGTAAAATTTTGAGGTACTTTTAATCATTTTATGCTACTATTACACTACATTACAGAGGGAAATATTGTACTTTTTTACTGCACAACAGCTACAGTTCTAGTTTTTTGCAGATTAATACAAAATACAACTAATATTCAACACTATCAACTAATAAATTATGTATTATTATAAATTAAGATACCTGGCAGTGTATAAAATAGCTAAAATTTTTTACCAGCTACAGCATTAGTGATTCTTTTCATATTAATACTTAAATAATCATCATTTTGTTATTCTGAAATGGGCGAATCTGCATAATAACACGTTTTTAATTTTTGGTACTTTGAAGTATATTTTGATTCTAATATTTTTACTTGTAACAGTATTTCTACACTGTAGTATTGCTACATGCATTTAGCAGTACTTCACCACCACTGCTGTTAGATTGTTAGGTTTTAGAAGAAGGAAAGTTTTCCACTAATCTATGTTTCTCTTCCTCTCAGGTGAAAGTGAGAGACGGCCAGCAGATTCAGAGCAGAGTGAGAGCTCTCGACACTCAGTACAGATCTCTGGTTTCCCTCAGCAGCAGCAGGTTTTCTCCTGGTTTTACTTTTATAGCTGCTTAGGACTTAATTTACTAACCAACAAATACAAATATATACAGTGGATAGAAAAAGTCTACACACCCCTGTTAAAATGCCAGGTTCTTATGATATAAAATAATGAGACAAAGATAAATCATGTCAGAACTTTTTCAACCTTTAATGTGACCTATAATGTGAACAATTCAATTAAAAAAAAACTGAAATCTTTGAGGGGGAATAATGAAAAATTAAAACCCTCAAATAATCTTGTTGCATAAGTGTGCACACCCTTAGACTAATACTTTGTTGAAGCACCTTTTTTATTACTGCAGTCAGTCTTTTTGGGTAGGAGTCTATTAGCATGGCACATCTTGACGTAGCAATATTTGCCCACTCTTCTTTTTACTTTACACTCTTATTATTTTTATTAAATTACCTGGTATTTGGAACTGTTCATAATTCCCTCCACCCTGACTAAGGCCCCGGTTTCAGCTGAAGAAAAACAGCCTCAATGCATGATGCTGCCACCACCATGCTTCACTGTGGGTATGCTGTTCCTTGGGTGATGTGCAGTGTTGTTTTTGTGCCAAACATACCTTTTGGAATTATGGCTAAAAAGTTCTACCTTGGTTTCATCAGACCATAACACATTCTCCCACATGCTTTTGACGAACTTGATGTTTGTTTTTGCACTTCAGCAGCAACTTCAGCAGCAACTTCAGCCTTGCTTGGATGTTTTTCTTTGTAAGAAAAGGCTTGCGTCTTGCCACCCTACCACATAGCCCATGCATATGAAGAATACGGGAGATAGTTGTCTCATGTACCACACAGCCAGTACTTGTCAGAAATTCCTGCAGTTCCTTTAATGTTGCTGTAGGCCTCTTGAAAGCCTCCCTGACCACGTTTCTTTTCGTCTTTTCATCAATTTTGGAGGGACGTCCAGTTCTTGGTAAAGTCACAGTTGTGCCATATTTTCTCCACTTGATGATGACTGTCTTCGCTGTGTTCCATGGTATATCTAATGCTTTGGAAATTCTTTTGTACCTGTCTCCTGACTTATGTCTTTCAACAATGAGATCTCTCTGATGCTTTGAAAGCTCTCTGAGGACCATGGCTTTTGCTCGGAGATGCAACTAAGAAAATATCAGGAAAATCCTACTAGAACAGATGAACTTTATTTGTGATTAATCACTTTAAATTCAGTCACTTTAAATTAAGGACAGGTATGTAATGACTTCTAGTTAACCTGAGTTTGAATGTGATTGGTTAATTCTGAACACAGCCGCAGATTTCAGTTTGTTTTTCTATTGAATTGTTCACATTAAAGGTTGAAAAAGTTCTGACATGATTTATCTTTGTCTCATTATTTTACATCATAAGAACCTGGCATTTTAACAGGGGTGTGTAGACTTTTTCTATCCACTGTATCACTACTTTAAACCTCCATCTGTCTTTCTTCATCATTCCTCTCCTCTATTCTCTTCACCTCTCCTCTCCCAGGAGAAACCAGTTGGAGGCTCAGTTGAGGTTGTTTGAGTTCTTCTATGACTGTGAGGAACTGGAGGCCTGGCTGTATGAACGCTTGTTGAGGCTGCAGACGGCCGGACTCGGACGAGACATCAACCAGATCCAACTGAGCCAACACAATCACAAGGTGGACGGCACAAATACATTCATTAACATACACCTGTCAGGGGGGACAGTGTTGATAAATCATTCCATTAAATTAAAACACTTTATGCTCAATATACGAATTTAATTCCCTCATTTGAAGGTGTGCTGTTTCGCTTTCTTGTAAACAGACGTTTCTGCTTACATGCACTGTTTCTCAGCAAAACACATTTGGTCTCATGCAAGAACCACTTGTGTGAACATTAATTCTTTTGGTTTTACAAGTGCTCCAGAGCTTTTGTATGAGTCTGCCTTTCTCCACATGGGAAAAACACTGTGAATTTGTGAATCATAATGCCTTGATCTTAATGAATTTGGAGTTTACCAAAATCAGCTAAAATTAGTAATACCTAAAAAAAAAAAAAAAAAAAAAAAAAAAAAAGGTAAGTTATTTTGTGTAGCACATTTTATACACAATGGCAATTCAACATGCTTAAAAACAACATAAAATTAATTAAATTAATACTGAAAGAACAGAAATATTTTTAAAGCATAATAAAAATAAAAAACATTTTTTTCTTTTTGTTTTTTAAAGACTTTATTTACGTATTTTGGCAGCTTCAGTGGGCTAATAGCTAGGAAAATTATCTCACACTGACAGGTGCCTCAGTGCCTTTAAGTACAAGAAGTGAACATCATTAGTGTGACATAAATTAAAATCTGTCTGATTTTTTCTCCTCCTCCTTTGTGACGTCACTTCACCATGACCGGAATGATTTATCTAAACATTTTCCTCCTGACACCCGAACGGATCTTTACATAAGCAAATTGATGCAGACAAAATAATTTCCCTTTCATTTGTATTGGGGCCATTAATTCAGTAACTTAATGTGATTTAGTAAATTCAGTAAATTAATCATTCTGTCAGGTTCTGGAGACGGAGCTCCAGGCCCAGGAGTCTCTGTACCAGGGAGTTCTGGGTCGAGGTCAGGATCTGCTGTCCAAACAGGGTCAGGTCAATCAGCAAGCCATCCAGAAGTGGATCCGTACACTAAAGAAGCAGTGGAGCCACCTGACCGATGAGGCGACGGGACGCCGCAAAAAACTGCAGGCGGCTGCAGCCATAAAACAGGTAGACAAGGAAATATTTTCATCAAACAAGTAAAGAAAGGAAAAAAAAAACAAACGGAAGAGGAAGACAAAAAAGTAAATCTGTTTCTCTGAGCCAGTCAATATTTCTTAATGTTTATTTGTATAGGGACAAGTATACAGCATTAACTAAGTATAAATGTTCCCTAAATATTTTGCCACAGTAACAATACAAAACGTCAGGGTAATTTGCAAATTAGCTAGCACCATAGCTAATCTATTGATTAGCACTTCTTCTTGGGCAGTAAAACAAACCATAAATTGTGTTTTTCAGGACTTTTCAAGCCAAAATCTTTAGCTGCCAGCGTTTAGCTGCTGTGTCCCCATAAACCACAACCATGCTTACAGTTATTGAGTGCAGTTGTGGTTTATGGGGACTGGATCCAGGTTTCCTCAGATCCTCTTAGTTTTAATACAACACATGTGACTTCTTTTGCTCTGTTCAGTACTTTGCAGATGTGGCGGAGGCCAACTCTTGGCTGGGTGACAGGAAGCCGCTGCTGACCAGCGAGGATCATGGGAAGGATGAGTCGAGCACGACGGTGTTGCTGCAGCGCCACCTCCGGTTGGAGAAGGAGATGACAGCCTACGCTTCAGAGATAAAGAGACTGTCCGAGCAGGCGAGGAGCGCAGCACAGCTAACAGCTCTGACTGTGAGTTTAGACTCAAATCATACTCTCTGTGTAGTTGTGAGACAAGCATGTAAGAACATGTCAGTGTAGTATTTTAGAATTTAAGTGTAGTAGCCTATGTAGGATTTAACGCAAACATGTAACTTAAGCCTCCCGAAAATCTTGTCTTTGCTGACCTCCAGTGGTTTAATGTCTCAACCTGCTGCGGTGAAATAACTATAATGACATCACTATCGGGTATGGTTGCAGGTGCAACAAAGGGTAACAACAAAAGCCTGTTGTTAAGTTACTCTGAAAGATGTCACTTGATGATTTGTATTTCTTAAAACTCGCTTTTCTTGTGTTGGCGGAGACTCAGCAGAGTAAGATGATCCAATACAGCGACTCATCTGGAGAGGAGGAGGGGCCAGGAGTGGTGACATCACCACCCCCTAGCGCCAGGGGTAGGAGGGGCTCTGGGAGCACCCCATCTCAGAGTGATGACAGCAAGGCCAAGGTCCGCTTCAGATACAGCAGAGGTACTAGAGGTCTGCTCTGTGTCGCCATCACACAGCAGAGCATAATGAGAAATGACAGAAATATTAAACATTAGTTTTTGTTGAGTAAATTGTTAATTTTGTTGCTGTGACACAGAAAGAACATAGTTGATTTATTTTACTTTAAAGTGTTTTTGGGATTGTTTTCACAACGGGAGGCAAAAAAAATGTCACAATTACATCTGTATACAAAACACTAAAAAAAGACATTCCAGATTTGACTGGACTGTGACTACTGGCTGATTGCATTTCTGGTTAGATGTCATCATTTTTTAAAGCTGATTCAGACAAAGTACTTATTTAAAATTGAAATTGGTCAGTAAGAGATTAATAATATTGGTAATGTAATGCTTTGTCCAGCTCTCTGCTTTTTCCTTACACTTTACCTCTTGTAAGACCTGCAATGAAAGTAACCTCAGGTAGAAACTATTTTTTTACAAGAAAAGATTATAGATCAGAACCTTAACTGTAATTTAATCTGACTTTCAGGTCAGTTTGTGTGGGATCGTAATGAGATTGTAACAATCATCAGCACTGAAACAGATGGAGACAGAGTTCATGCCGCAGACAGCCGAGGAAACCAGCAGCTCATCCCCAAAACCTACCTGACTCTGATGCCATCTACTGTACGTCAATAATCAATATAATTTAAATAGTATAAATTGTCAATAACTTTAAGCAAATGTCCATTAATATTTGCCTGTAAAGATTAGTTTATTTATATCAATAATAAGTCTAATCGTTGTCAGGCATAATCTAATCTAAAAACCTTATGTCCTCATGTCTTCATGCTGCTCAGGCACCTCCCCCCAAACCACCTGCCTCCACCAATGGGGTGCCAGAAGGCCAGAGCAGGAAGCTAAGTCGCCCCAGGCGCAGACGGTCGATGCGTCGTGGCACAGCTGAGATCCAGACAACATGGCTGCCAGACCCACAGTACCAGAGAGACACCGTGGAGAGCACGCAGGCCAGCCTGGACAAGGACTACAACTTCCTGTGCAACCTGGTCAAGGTACCGGGTCAGCATGGGAAATGTAGTTCGATAAAACTGTTTGTGTGGAGATCCAAATCAAGCCATAAAGACGTCAGATGGAAAAGAAAAGATGAAGACGCACTTAAATCTTCAAGCAGATTATATCAGATTTCCTGATCATTTGTTTTGCGTTTGCAGTCAAAGATGAAGATTCTGGAGGAGACGCTGCGTCTGCATCGATTCTTCAACAGCTGCCAGGAGTTTGAGTCATGGATGGAGGACAAGGAGAACGTCCTGAACACTTTCAGCACTGACGCCGACAACCTGGGAGTTGTTCAGTCTAAATATGAGGTGAACACTTCAATTACATCCTGACGGACTAGGATTTTCATCCTGATGGAAACCAAAATTGTATTAAAATGAGTTTTACAGCTAAAAGGCAACAAGCTCTGCCCTAAAATGGGAAAATAACTGACAATGAAAAGAAAAAAAACATTCTATTGAATGATGAAAATATGCTTCCTTTATTAATGAGACCTACAGTTACCACGGATCCAATCATTTGAACTAAATGGTGAATCAGTACACAGTAAGATCTAAACGTGGGGAGACAAAATAAGGGAAATGGGAAGGATCTGAAGTGTTTGGGTTTTTTTAATCACACATTTGATCTTTTCCTTTTGGACCATATGACTGGCAGAAAGATTCCGTTCAGACTTGACTGATTATCTTTTGTAGCGCAGATTTTCACGTTGTGTGTCTGAATTTCTCCAAAACGGTAAAAGGTTTTTAGATCTGAAATTACAATTTATCTTAATTTGTGAACCCTAAAATGTGTTTTTGAAATTACACTACTCAGAATTACTTACTGAAATTTTTAAAGAGGAAAATTCAAATCACATAAACTCAAAGTGATAGTTTTCAAAGTAAAATATTAAAATTTTAGATTTAGGCTTTATTGACCTCGACTTCCTGTTGCAGAACTTCCTGACTGAGTTGGCGAGTGGGCGTGGCCAGTTGGATGACATCATCAGAATAGCTGATGAGCTGGTGAAGAGCCAACACAGTAAACAGAGAGAGATCCGGGCCAGAGAAAAGAAGGTTTCCAACAGGTACAAACTAAACATGACAACATCTCGGCCCAGAAGTGGTTAACAAGTGAGCTGATGATACTGACTGGAAATTAACTAGAGTGACATACGGAGACAGAATCTACTAATCAGAGTCTGGTGTCCTGTCCCTTGTGTGTGCAGGTGGGAACGGATCCAGCATATGAAGGATGAAAAAGGACGTGAGCTGCTGAGCACAGCAGACGTGCAGTCCTTCCTGCAGAGCTGCAAGGAGGCTAAGGCTCAGCTGCAGGGTCAGCTGTCCCAGCTCGACACTGTGGACGTGGGCTGCAGCTCCTTCACCCTGCTGACTGAGGAGAAGAACCAGGTTCAGGCCCTCAGAGACATCCAGGCCCTAGAGGGCAAGATCGCCTACCTGAAGAGCGTTGCCAGGATGTACGGATCTGATTTAAACATTAGAAACCTCCTTTCTTTTAATTTTAACGCAAAGATTTGAAGAAAAAAATCACATTTGTCTGATGAAACCTGTATAGTCCATGGTGTTATTTCCTGTCTTACAGGAAGCAGGACCTCAGTCCAGCAGAGAGTGCAGCCATCGTAGAGGAGGTTCGGGGTCTGGAGGCTCTGCTGAATCAGGTCTGAGTTCAATTCATCATCACAGACTGAACTGTAGTAGTTACATGTCCTCTTCTCTGTGTACTGACAGACACCAGTCACAGAGTTACAGTGTTGAAGCTGTAAGAAACACCTTCAGACTCCTACTGATGCATTTGATCTATTTATGAGTCTAGTTATGACCATAGACCGTATAAAAGAAGGTCTAAGTAAGTAACCTTTTACTTTTAAGATATGAAGGCCTCTAGTTTCTGCACTTTTCTATTTTTCTGGCCACTCAAAATTCTTGACACTGCTACTTGTGGAACTGTCTAATTTCAGTTCACCATTGTCCAAGTCCATCATAAGCTAATATTTACCTTCAGCTGCTGACAAAAGTCTGAAAGAAACACTGAAATGTGTTATATAAAATATTGGTACGGTATGCCTTCTGCTGGCTTTGATATGTTTCTGTCTCACGTATATTCAGACTCCTGTCGTTGGAGGCTAGTATTTAGCCATAAAAATATGATTCTGTGAATGATTTCACTAAATTAGTTCAGTCACTTCTTACAGTTGGAACTGTGATACTTTTTGAAAGTTCATCATTCAAAGCAAAATACATATAACTGAATGAACTGAAGGACCTTTAAGCTGACCCCCTTCTAGTCATAAATCACACCAGCTCCTGTTAATACTGTTCTCCTGTTCTGTTGTGGACCAGTTGAAGCGTCAGGCAGCAGACAGACAGCAGCTCCTGGAGGAGGCCCGCAGGCTGCAGAGCTTCCAGCAGCAGGCCAAGGAGCTAAAGCGCTGGGCTGTTTCGGTCCAGGAGCGCCTCCTGCAGGAGGAGACGGCAACCGACGTGGCCTCAGCTGTCGCCCTGCTGGAACAACACCAAGAGCTCCAGCTGGAGATGGAGGAGCAGAGTAGCAGGTAAAGAGTGCCTGCTTCTCACTGCTGGCTGAACGTTCAGCAGATACAGAAAAATAATGTCTGATCTCTCTGAAGTATGAGAAAGAAATATTTAGCCCCACAGCAAAGCTCAACATTAATAACCATCGGTGTAAAATATGTGTGTTGTTTTAATAAGTCCACCATGGTTTCTCAGGTTGAAGGAGATGGAGAAGTTGGGACAATCTCTTGGTTCTTCCAATGGGAAGACAGGGAGTGTCGATATCCAACAAACACTGGACAATCTCAAAGCTGATTTGTTCAAGCTTGACAAGATGTGGACCAGTAGGAAGAAGTGTTTAATGCAGGGAGTGGAGCTCCAGAGGCTGAACCAGTTAGGAGATCGGATCGAGGCGGCGCTGTCTGGACACGAAGCCCGACTGAGGGTCAGAGACGTCGGGGTGAGGAGGTTTTACTCTGATCTGTTTTCATGGTCCATCTCCTCAAAAATTCAAAACTATTAGATTTGGTATACATTTTCAGTAAACTCAAGGCACAGAACATACAAGAACATACATGCCAAGTTCAACAGTAAAAATAATGTGTTTTGATAATATATGTGTGTTTATGGATGCAGGACTCGGTGGACAGTGTGCACAGTTTGCTGGGCCGACAGGAGGAGCTGGAAGGTCTCCTGAAGGCTTTGGACCAACAAGTCGAACATTTCACTGAACGCAGCCAGGAGCTCATCGACCAACAACACTATGCTGCAAAACTGTAAGAGAGAAGTGGAGAATTTACCTAGTTAAATATGAATAAAATCACATTAAGGCCACAGAAACCTTTGGTAAAAGTAAAAACATGACAATCATAATTAGAGGAATGAATCTGACACAGAATATCTGAAGTATGTAACATATGTTAGAACTAGAATATTCTTATAAAGAATTATCAAAAATGTACGTTTATGCTATCCTGTATATACATAATTATGACACATCCTTACCCTGGTTGGTGTCACAGCCTGTCAGCCTTATAAACTCCTTACACTTCCTGCCTAACACTGTTGATGTAAAGACAAAAACACAAAAGAAATTGTAGACATTTGTAGAAATGTCTACAATTTGTTTTGTGTATTTTATTTGTTTTGAGTGCAACAAACCAAAGCGATCTACCTAACTAGCAGTGATATTGTATGTGTGTAATGCTGTTTTAAAAATAATGAGTTTATCTTTAAGCATCAAGGAAAGGAGCAGGAGCATCCAGACAGCCAACAGGAAGTTGAAAGAGAGCAGCAGGGAGAGGAGGAGTTTGCTGCTGGCCTCAAAGAAATATCAGGTATTATTATGTATTTTACTTTTGTCTTGATGTTTACCCTGATGCCTCGGCGATTCAGATGATCTCATGACCTCTTCCTTGCCCCCTACACCAGACAAAATTCCTCCTTAGTTCAATACAATGGTCCATGAAACTCCACTATGTGTAAAATTAACAGCCAGTTTCAGTCTTTTAGTCAAATATCTGATTATATTTCTGCTTAACTCAGTCATTAGAGAGTGAGTCGTCCTGATGTTTTGTGCTGCAGGAGTTCCTGAGAGATGCAGACGAGCTGCTGCTTTGGATTGAGGAGAAGTTTAAGGTGGCGGAGGACGAGTCATACCGCGACCCCACCAACATCCTCCGGAAGCTGAAGAGACACGAGGCGGCTGAAAAGGAGATGCAGGCTAACCAGGTCTGGCTAGACCGACTGGTTCAGGTAAACCGCTGTTCACTAGTTAATTCAATGACGTACAGTTCATACAGCGCATCTAAATCAACTTCTTCAGTTACTTGACTTTTCTTTCACATTGCATAAATTATGTATATTTTCAGGTGGGACAGGAGATGCTTACTGAAGAGCACTACAACAGTCAGAGCATCAACAGGAAGTCTACTCAGCTCAGCAGCCGGTGGGAAATACTTCAAAACAAGATGGCTGACAGAGGAGACAAACTGAGACAGGCGGGACAGCAGGAGCAGCTGATGGATCTGCTGCAGGTAAAACACTGAGAGATTAACTGACTGACTGAGTGAGTTATTCAATAAAAATGTTCTATGTGATTGACTTAGCTAACTAATTGATTAACTGACTGGCCAGCCAACTAGCCAACTCATCAGCTAACTTTAACTGACCAGTGTTCATCTTATGTGACTAATTAAGTGACTTTATTGCTAACTCCCCAATTGGAGGTGATGGATAAGTGGATAAGACACATGCTTTTGGTGTGAGAGACCTGGGTTCATATCCCCACTGTGACGCATCCACCAATGTGTCCCTGAGCAAGACACTTAACCCCTAGTTGCTCCAGAAGCGTGCGACCTCAGACATGTATAGCAATTGTAAGTCACTTTGGATAAAAGCGTCAGCTAAATGAATAAATGTAAATGTAATGTAATTGACCAGCTTTCTAATCACTGCCTCAGGCAACTGGCTAACGTTAACAAAGCAGTTAGCCTAGATGACTACTAAAGTCCCCAACCGACTGATAACTGACTATTAAATTAATTACATTTTTCATACAGCACCAATTCATAACAAAAGTTATCTAATTGCACCTTTTCATATTCGAGCAAGTCTAGACCCTAATATTTGTACTAACCGGCACAATTTCTGCTTAGCTGACTGACTGGCTCACAAACTGACTGCTTACCATTAGGCAGGTTTGATTTACATCACATTATGTTTACTCATTTAGCTGACGCTTTTATCCAAAGTGACTTACAGTTGCTACATGTCAGAGGTCGCACGCCTCTGGAGCAACTAGGGGTTAAGTGTCTTGCTTAGGGACAGATTGCAGTGTCACAGTGGTGAATTGAACCTGAGCTGCACAATCACCACCCATGGGCAGTTAGGTTAGCTGGCTGACTGAATTACCAGTTTGCTAACTCACTAACTAACTTTAGTCACAAACTGACTCATTTTAAATAATTGACTGAAGCTAGCCAACTAACCAATTTTATTGATTGACTGACTAAAACACTGGCTAACAAACTGGCCTCCGGACTAATGTTAGCTGACTGTCGGCCTAGTAGTTACCGTTACATACTCAGATTGCTAAGTCCACAGTAGCTAACTATCTAGCATTAGCTGACAAACAAACTGTGCAAAAAATAGCTTGCTAATGTTAGCTGACTGTCTGACTAGCTTACTCAAGCGCTGACTGACAAGTTGCTGACTGCCAATGAACTTATCAACTAATCCATCACCCGACTGACTACCTAAGAGCTAAAAAGACTATATTAATATATTAATTATTGCATATTAACTGTCTAACCAACTAGATATGTGAGTAACAAAGCCAACTAACTAACTAATTGACTAGCTAGTAAACTAAGCTAACTGACCGACCAACTTGTGTAATTTAGATAGTAATTCAGTGACTGAATGAATCCCTAATGAAATGAGTAACAACTAAAAACTTGTTGGCAAACAAACCAGCAAACTAGTTGTCTGACTTTTTCACTGACTAGAAACTCACTAATAAATAAATCAAACAATAATTGCCCGGCTCAGCTGACGGATCAGCTTATTAGCAAGTGCAATAACTCTCTAACCACCTAAATAATTTGCAAACTAACAACAAAATTAAATGACTAAACAAGAAGACAGACTATTTCTCACAATATTCAACATTTTATTAACATAGAAATAAACTCTTTCAGAGTTTAACCAGATATCTGTCAGCCTTGATGCTTTTACAATAAAACATATACATTAGGTAAACTGGGTTTTCTGTGTTATTGTAGTTAAAGTCATTCTTCTATCCTCAGGACGCCAAGCTGAAGATTGAGGCCATCCAGTGGATGGTGAACAATGCTGCCAAAGGTCACGATCTCCGCTCCAGCCGACTGCTTCTGAAGGTGAGGTCACTGAGGCCACACAAGATGTTATACGCTGGTATAACACCAGTCATTTTAAATGGTGATCCAGTCTAATTACATACAGTAGTTATTGTGGAACTGGCATCCTGTTAGTGGTCAATAACTGCTGTGTTTCTGTGTGAAGGAGCATCAGCAGCTGGAGCAGGAGGCCAAGGAGCTGGCGGAGAAGATCAACTCCATCGTCAGCAGGGCCAAACACCTTGCCTCTAATCACTTTGACTCACAGAGGATCCTCCAGGAGACCGAGACTTACCTCACTCTGTGAGTCCACTATGTATACTCTGCAGAGCAGAGAGCATCTTTGCTAATAACGTTTTTAGCTATGGCTATAGGGATGGCAACGTCAGTCAGTCAACAACTACAGGACGGATTGCTGTCAGATTTTATACAGACATTGTATGGTCTCCAGAAGATGAATCTAACTGACTTGACTTTTCATAATTGACATGTATGGTATTTAGTGAAATATCTCAAGAACTATTGGATGGATTACCATGCAATTTACGGACATTCCTGCAAAATACCTGCAAAACTAAATTACATTCAGCCGTTATGCTGCAGGCATGCCAAAATTTGCCTGAACAGCAACAGCCAACAGCAGTGGTGACAGCAAATGGTGCGTGAGAAAAAATTGAAGGACCTAGTGTGGCTAGCAGGCTTTTTTTGTTTTATCGTACATTTTACATTATTAACCCATGCCACAATCAACATACTCACTCCACCCATATTATACTGCTTTAGCTAACCACATGTTTGCATTGTCGTTGTGAGCATGTTAGCTTGCTGATGTTAGCATTCAGCTCAAAGCAACGCTGTGCCAAAGTACGGCCTTACAGAGATGCTAGCATGGCTATAGACCCTTAGTCTTTTTAAAAGCTGTAATAGTTGATCAGGCATGTAACTCGGTGAAATAAAATTAGCATCCAACCTGTTTTTACCAAGGTTCTTGAAAAAAATTTTGCTCAGCATTTTTTTAATTCAATCATTATTTTCATCTATTATAATTTGGTTCCATTTCAAGTTATTATGCAGATCTAAATCTTCTTTATATTTACAAAGGTGAAATAATGTCGGCAGTTTTTCTGGATCTTCAAAAGTTTTTAATTAATGTCTGATAAAACTGTACAATAGTTCAAATCTTTGTAACCGTCAGTTATTAAAAACAATCCTAAATCAGCTTTCTTGGGGAGTAAAACAGGAATTCAACAGGATTCTGTCCCCTGCCCACCTCTCTTTAGTTTATTTATAGATTTTAACTTACCTGAATCATGAAACCTAACAATAAAAATAGCAAGAGGAAAAGGAGGAAGATAATTTATCTTAGATTTAGGGGGAAACAAAGTAGATGATATTGATTTGACATGCTTCGGATTGCAGGTTCAAGTCTCTCCAGAAGCCTCTGGACCGGCGTCGTGTACAGCTGGAGGCATCCGTGCTGCTGTTTGGATTTTATCATGACGTGGACCTGGAGCTCAGCTGGATCTCTGAACATGTTCCTGCCTCTGGATCTACAGGATATGACAAGTCTCTGGCTGGAGCCATCAGTCTCATGCAGAAACACAGGGTACCGACTTGGTTACAGTTAATTACTTATAAAAGGTCAAATTTTCTCCCATTTTATTTATCTAAAATGCTCAGAATTATATAATAATGATCATGAAAAAGAACTGAAGTGTGATTTGTGAATTATAAAGGTGCATTTTGCAGGTATATCTTCAACTTTACAATTCAGAACAACAGCTTTAAACAAAGAGAAATCAGTTTTTCTGCCTGTGTGTGTTTGTTCACCTAGGAGTTGCAAGCGGAAGTGAGTGCCCACCGAAAATACCTGAATCATGTCCTGGAGAAGGGGCGGAGCCTGGCCAAATCCAGCAAATCAGACGGAGAAGAAGTGCTCCATAGGTGCCGTTGTGTCTCTCTTCAGAGTGAACTGTGCAATTTACCGTTGCATTTTATGTCAGAATTTTTCTGTTATCCTTGATACATGACTACGTGGACTATTTGCTGCTTTTTGCAGGTGCAGGCACCTGAGTGCAGAGTGGGAGGAGCTAGAAGAGGCCTGCAGCAGGAGAGCAGCTCACCTGAGCAAGGCCATCACCAGAGAACAGGTAAGAGTGTTAAGACTACACAGTATCATGATATAGGCCCGTCCCGACAGATGCAGAGTGTCGGCATTGAAAATGGCCGTTGGGCGCAACAATTGATCATTATATCCTGTGTAGTGTATCATGGAGGACAAAAAACAATGCCTCACGCCATCCCAACAAAAAGAGTTCTCAGAATTTTTTTGCCTTCCACCTCAAATTCCACAATGTTTCAGGTCGTGAAATACAAGAAGCTGTTAATGGTCGGAGACGTTATGATTTTATAATCGTCTCATCTGACACAGTGGCCATCTTAAAAGACAAAAATATTGTGTAGTCTGCACCCGGCATTAGACTTTGCCCTCCATCAACAAAGCCCTTAATAGCAAGGCGTTTAATACCAAAGTTACCTCACTAGCTGAAAGAGAGAGAATGGTTGGTCTGGTCTGCTAAAAGTGTGCATTTGAGAAAGTGTTTGGTTTGGAAGCATTTTGTGAAGATTTTTCTCTAAATGTGAACTGTCTACAGCTGCTGTTGGATTGCTCAGAGCTGGAGTCCAGGCTGACTGAGACACTCACTGTGGTGAACACCAAAGACTATGGCAAAGACCAGCTGGCCACGCAGAGTCTTATTACCAAACATCAGGTATAGTACCCACTCTCCCCAGAGATCTAGACTAAACAAAAACATTAGAGGAGCTCAAATAGTTCCCTGTGGAACTCCTTGTCAAAATCAAACTGAATTCTGGAGATACAGGTATTTTTACTTTCTATTTGTCCACTTTTCTCCCTGCATCTTATATGTAGATTAAACAATTGTAGAGCTTATTTTCCAAAACATGTCCACCTCTTGTGATTATATGTTTTAAACAAATATTTTTAACAAACAGCATTCAAGCAATGTATGATGGGGAAATATGAAATGTGGCAGCAGGTATATCTGTGGACAGTATCCTGATGATTCTGTTTTTGTAGGTGTTGGAGGGCCAGCGGGAGGTGCTGGAAGTGGAGGTGGAGGAGTTAGGAGACCAGGTGGAGCAGGCGTTTCAGAACTGGAGCCTAGAGGAGCTCAGCAGGCCCTACAGTCGCGTCAGCAGTCTGAACCAGCAGCTGCAGCACCAGGCTGCTCTCAGGTAAACCTTTGAGGATGCAGAAGCCATTCATCTCTGATGCTGTAGTCTAGACCTCAATAAGCTCTTTCTATGAACCTGCCCACCTTTGTGTCTCCTGTCAGGGGTCAGAGGTTAAAGGAAGTCCTCCATCTCCACGAGTTCAGACGAGAGTCATCAGAGTTGGAGGATTGGATGAGCCAGCAGCAGCAGACAGCAGAGTCTCAGGACCTGGGCAACGACTACCAACATGTTCAGGTTACATCTCATTAACAGGATCCTGTAGCAAAAAGAGATGATCAGCATGTAAATCAAACAGCTACCAGCATGGATTTATATTATTATTTTTCATATTAAACATGTTTGAAAAAAATATATAAGAGCTCAATTTTATATCAAGATAATGTGATAGTTCACAAGCTCACAAGAAAACCATTTATCTCAAGAAAATTAGAAAATGAAAGTCATGAATGATAAGACACCTTAAAAAATGATTAGGGTAAAGACGGTGAAGGTCACTTTAAAGTAAAGAGTTTCTATGTTTTTGGGGGACATTTCAGTTGCTTCGTGGAAAGTTTGAAGGTTTCCTGAAGCAGCTGGAAGTCGGAGAGGAGAGACTGCAGAGCTGCAGTGACCTGGCTGCTCGACTGATCCGCGACAAACACCCACAGAGTTCTACAGTCAGAGAGACACTGCAGCAGCTCAGGTACTCTTTACATCCACATTAGCATTTTCTAAAGGTGCATCAAACACACTGAAATGCCTGAAACGGTAGAAAAAATCTGACCTTTTTGTTTGCTGTGCACATGAACCACAAATTACCGCCATTTCCACCCTAATAGCTTGCTGCAGTTTTCAAAACGTTACTTGTTGTATAGAGATAATGTGTCAAGAAGTTTTAATAAATGTGGGAAGGAAGGAAACACAGGGGAAGAGTTAAAGTAAGGGCTTCAGGGGTAGATGCAGCTTTGTATTTGACTTCTATCTTCTTTTTTTCTTTCTTTCTGTTAATTCTGATGTTGTTTGCAGTGCATGCTGGGAGGATTTGAAGGGTGTGGCTAGGGAGCGTCAGGATCAGCTGCAGAGAGCCGAGGAATGTCACCGCTTTTACCAAGACCTGACTGACGCACTGACACTCATACAGGTACTGTATCAACACATCACATCCATCCATCCGTCCATTTGTCTATACATACATACATGCAGTATAAATCTTTCTCTCCCTCTCTGTAGGAGCGACAGAAGAGCATCCCTGACGACGTGGCGAAGGATTTGCGCGGAGTGATGTCACAGCTGAGGAAACATGAAGCTCTGCTCCATGAGCTGGCTACCACAGAGCAACAGGTACAGACAGAGAGAGATAAGAGTTAATCAGTCAAAAATCAAGATATCCATTTCTTTCTTTTTTGACTGTAGCCCTTCTTCTGAGTGCAGTTTCCTTTTTTTTATCTGGAGCATCAGAAATTAAGGTTTTTCCACCACATGCTCTGCCATACTTCTAGCAGCTGTAGGAACTCTGATACTACGGTTGCTCCAGAGCCATGTAGAGAGAGCGTTACGTCATCTCTGTTCAGTTTGAATTCAAGTGGCTTTATTGGCATGACTGCATACAATACATCTGCATTGTTGTATTTGGGAACTACTGGCTGAAAACATTTTTATTTTATAAGCTGATCATATGTTTTAGTTCATCTAAAGTGTACTAGTAAAGTAACTTATCACTGTAGCTGTCATATAAATGTAGTGTAGTAAAAAGTACAATATTTCTCTCTGAGATGTAGTACAATAGTATAAAGTATCATAAAATAGTATACGCAAGGAAAGTACCTGTACGTCAAAATTGTACTTACGTATATTATTTTAGCAAATGTATTTAGTTAATTTTCATTTTGGTTTTGTGGTGATATGGGCTAAGAATTCAACTCAGGCCAGCTTTGGCCCACTGTTGGCCCACTTCTGCATGTCTTTCATTAAAAATCTAGCATGTGTGCAGCAAACTGTTGGAATCAAGCTGTTTTGGGGGCGAGCAACTCTGGCTACCCAGTCAACCAAAATCTCCCCAATTAATTTCTTAACTGAAAGACACACAAACTGCTATAAAGATTTTGAGAAGAAAACTGCTGTTTTGGAGATTGTATTTGGGTTGGGGGGTGGGGAGAGATAGATAAAAATGTCACTTACCCATAAAAGGAATGGACTGAGATACGAAAAAATAAAAGAAGAAGAAGACTTTATTTGTGAAGTAGAAATTGATCTGTCGTTCCTTGGAATGGCTTCTGACGTTTAGGCATTAAACCCTCAGCATGTTTCCTGTAAAGATTCTTGTGGATGCTCACACAGTTATTTAAAATGATTTGTGCTGGGGAACGATTAAAATTGCATTGTTATGCGCAAAATTGAATAATAAATTCTAAAGTAGTGTATTGCGCACTTTTAATTTAAATGTACTGCTAAATACACAAAAGTGCAATAACGTGGTTTGCAAACACAAATAATGTGTTTTTTTACCAGCAGTATTCCCTTTAGTAGCAATAAATCTCAACTTAAACATTAATGTAATCAAATCAAATATTAAACCAAAGCTGTTTGCCACTGCCAGGGCATTACCTTTTATCTAGCTTGTTAAAACTTGTTAAAGTGACCATCAGAGTCCACTTTTCTTGGATTTTTTTGAACACGTATCAGCAAAAACATTTTCTTTTATCAGGGAGCAGCAGAAACAGTCTATGTTCAGTAGCAGGTTAGCGTGTGCGTTTCCGTGAAACTGTTGCGGTTGAACTCACCCGCTGCCGAAGTTGAATTGTGTTGAACTTTTTGTACGCGACGCGCAGCACAAATCATCGGAAGAGAGACTGATCCTCACTGTTTGTGAATTTCCAGAATCTGAATAGTTATCAGGACATTACAGGAGGGAATTCACATGGCAGAGCATCCCCGCAAAACTAGATTAAGGCCTTTCGGGTAAAGTATGTAGCCTATAATTTTTATTTAAGTTAAATAGACACAGAATCAGTTGCCATGGTTACTCTCAACAGAGCGCCTGCCGTTTACTCGCGGAGCGCTGTCTTCTCCCACACGCTGCATCCAGCATAGTCTGCCTGCCTCCCTCCGCTGCTTGTTTGGATGGCTGATTTGCAGGCTGATCAACATCCCGCTCCTCCTGTGACAACTGGTTTGACTGTATGTGTATTCAGAGCCAGTGAACAACGAACTTTCACAATAATAATTATTTTAAAAAACTGTGTTAATGTGTGATAAAATAATTGTCGGCGTTAATTAATTAATGCGTTAACGCGATAATAACACGTTAACTTGCCCAGCCCTAAACGTGATGTATGTATTCTTTGTGTGTTGCAGCTGCAGGAGCAGCTGGATTCCGCCAACTCCATCCTGGACCTCTGCACGCCTCAGTTGAAGCTCCGCCTACAGGAAGTGCAGCAGAAAGTGGTGGAGCAGTGGGAGGAGCTCCGACTTCACGCAGAGCAGAGGGAGGCGGAGCTAAAACTGGCATGCCAGAGATACCTGTTCCTCAACACGGTGAAGACGGACGGATGAATGTTTTAACACGATTAATAATCAAGCTTCTCTCAGTTCTTATCAGTGTGTTTTTGTGCTCTCCAGGTGCAAGATTACTTCCTGTGGTGCAGCCAGCTGATTGGTGCGATGGCTGCTGGGGAGACCATCAGCGACGTGGCGACCGCCGACCTCCAGCTGGCCCAGCACCAGCAGCTGTGGGCCGAGATGGAAGCCAGACAAGAGATGTACCAACAGGTTCTGGACATGGGAGAAGAGCTACAGACACAGGACAGGGCCAACAGGAAGGAGGTGAGGAAGAGAGAGGATGGCTGTTTTGGTACTGGTCTGGTGTCAGTGGTGTTTAACTGTTTGTTTATGGGTCTTCCAGGTGTTGGAGAAGCTGGAGGCTCTGCGGGCAGAGCGAGACAAATTGGAGGAGCAGTGGAACGAGAAACAAAGCTGGTTAGAAACTGTTCACCTGGAGCAAGTCTTCTACAGAGACGTTAACAGCATGGACAAAACCTCCAGCTCACAGGAGGTACATCTCTAAAGGGAATGACAAACATCACGCTCAGTGTCTGATCAGAGGTAAAATATCTACTGTGTCTCCACAGATCCTGTTGCAGAACAGCACTTTGGGAAACACAGTTGATGAGACAGAAGGTTTGATCAAACGCCATGAAGCTTTTGAGAAGTTGCTCAGCTCGCAGGAGGACAAGGTCTGTGTGTTTAATCTCTTTTCCTGTACTACAATGTACAGCTGCAACTAACCATTATTTTCAATATCAGTCATTTTTTCCATTTACTCAATAGTCTGTTAGAGTCAAGGGGGGTATTTACCAAATGTCTTGGACTTGGACTGGAAAAATGTGGACACTTTTATGGATAAGTGGTGGATTTAAGAAGTAAAGGCCTCTGCAGGCCTCTGTGTATGTTATCCGATAAGAATGGTTACACACAGAAACCTTGCACACTGAGTATGATGCTTTTTATTATTCTATTCGAGACAAAATGGGAGTCGTCAAGCGGTGTGTCACTCTCTCTCTGTGTGCCGTCCTCATCCTCTTCCTTGTTATCTTCCATCTGAATATTATCTGACTTGTTGGAAGTCTGAATTATGAAATAAATACTGTGCTTTTGACAGATGGGGAAAGGCACAGAAAATCAAACCCGTTTGGCAAACCTTAATGACGGACAAAAGTTTTGAAATCAGTGTGTACGCATGATTTATATAACACGAGGTTGTATTTATTTTTAAACGTTTGACAATTTTAGACGAAAAATATGGACTTGATGTGTAAAGGCCTTAATATGCTCTGTTGGTCACAATTTGTTGGTGCTTAAAAACCTTTGGTCCATGTTAACTTACTCGACCCTCTAGAAGACCGAAGAGGGGATCTAGAACTGGACTCTTTTTTGTCATCTGGTACCGCAAACTCTTTGTTGAACAGCCCTGCTTTTGATGATAACGGTTCTTTAACTTACAGTAAGGTGCTGCAGTGTTCATTTAAATCTTCCCTCCTTCTGTTGGGTCCAGTTGTTCTCTCTGAAAGAACTAGACAAGCGGCTGAAGAAGCAGCTGAGCAGAGAGAAGAGCAGACGGGTCCAAACTAAACTTAAGGCCCTCCTCCAGCGGCGTGATAGGATCAAGGAGCTGTCAGTCAAACGCAGGGAGGAGCTTGAGCTTTCCAGGATGCTGTGTATCTTCAACCGAGATGTTGCAGAGGTAACCAACTAATCAGTCAGAGACTCTTCATCCTTGTTTAACAATATTGTCAAGTATGGTTTTAATGAATAAAAGTAAATTAACTGAAGCCAAATAATATCTCAGAATTGTTTCAGTTACATTTATTGCTGTTAAATTCTGAGAAGTTTCCTTCTATTTTTCTTGTCAGTGGGTTTTTCTGTTACAGCTGCAGCCTTTCTGTTTGTTTTAAATGATTACCCGTCTGTTTGTTAGGCTAAGGAGTGGGTGTCTGAGCGGATACAGAAGATGGCGGAGGACGGTAAAGCAGACCTCAGCAATCTGCAGGCCAAGATGAAGCTTCTCCAGAAGCATCAGGTGTTTGAGGCCGAGATCCTGGCTCACAGCGAGATCATCAGCTCTGTACTGCTAGTAAGTAGAGAGGAGATGTGGTTTGATGACATTAGATGAGGTAAAAGAAGGTGAGGTTTGATTGAATAAAATTGTGAGATGACAGAGACCTGATTTGACTAGATAAAATGAAGTGAGATTAGATGAGGTCAAATGGGATTAGAAAGACACAAGTCTCTTATGAGATATGATGAGATAAAATTAACAGAAATGTGAGACAACAAATGTGACCTATATTATACATACAGTATATATATATAAAAGATAAGAAGGTAGTACAGATATTCAATTCAATTTTATTTATATAGCGCCAAATCACAAGAACAGTTATCTCATAGTGCTTTTCATAAAAGAGCAGGTCTAGACCGTACTCTGTGATGCTATTTACAGAAGCCCAACAATTCCCACCAAGAGCAAGCACTAGGCGACAGAGGCAAGGAAAAACTTCCTTTTAAGAGGCAGAAACCTTTAGCAGAACCATGGCTCATGGTGGGCGGCCATCTGCCTCGACCGGAGAGAGAGAGAGAGAGAGAGCAAGAGAGAGAGAGAGAGGAACAGAGAGAAAAAGAGAGGGCTGGAAGGAGAGAGAGGGGAGGGAGGCAGCCTACACAATATACACACACAGAGGTACAGACAGTAAAGGTTATGTTGCTATAGACTAAATGAAAAATGGTACAGATATTTACAGTAGTGTTAATGATAATAATCGTAATGTTAATGATTATAATAACAATAATAACAATAGGACTAGTAACAATAGTCGTTGCAGCAGAGGGTGTCGAGCAGGAACGCGGGGGCAGCAGGAGACCCGCAGCCACAGATCCAGACTCCACAGCTCCAGAGCCAGAAACACCTGCAGGAAGTGATAGGAGGAGAGAGGAGAGGGACGAGAAAGCACAAGACTACCGGAAAGGGGAGAAGTTGTGTTAGTAACATGCAATAATGGGATGAGGTTAACACAACTTCTCCCCTTTCCGGTAG
>NC_060160.1:3474177-3490960 GCF_021292245.1 Micropterus dolomieu | reverse complement strand
TTCAGGACTACCTGAGCCAGCCCTAACTATAAGCTTTATCAAAGAGGAAAGTCTTAAGCCTACTCTTAAATGTGGAGATGGTGTCTGCCTCCTGAACCCAAACTGGAACCTGGTTCCAGAGGAGAGGAGCTTGATAGCTGAACGCTCTGGCTCCTAGTCTACTTTTGGAGACTCTAGGAACCACAAGTAACCCTGCATTCTGGGAGCGCAGTGCTCTGGTGGGGTAGTAAGGTACTATGAGCTCTTCAGATATGATGATGATCAGATCAGATGAGATGAAATAAAACAAGATGAGTTGAGATCAGAGATGAAGAAATCAAATATGAGATTAAATTAGATGAGACACAGAAATGAAATAAAACAGAGAGGTTAGATGAGGTGTAATAAGATGTTACAAGATAGGGATGTAAGAAAATTAAGATTATACAAGACAGGTTTTTAGAAGAGATGTAAAAAGATGAGATGATGATGAAATAAATAAATAATGTAAGGAGGACTGACATGACAATGAGATAGGTAATAGAGCAGAATGTGATGAGTTGGCATAAAATGAGGTCAGTTAACATAATTTCAGATAAAAGGTGGAGTGGAATGAAATTCATTGACACGTCTCCTTGTTCCATGCCTCCAGGCTGGGGAGAAGCTAGTGTCCCTTCACCACCCGAGGTCCAAGGAGGTGAAGAGGAGTGCAGCCACCCTTGAGCTCCACTGGGAGGAGCTGAAGAAGGCCATGGCAAACCGAGGTAAAGCTCTGGAAGATAACAGAGACTTCCTGGAGTTCCTGCAGAAAGTTGAAGAGGTGGAGGCCTGGATCAGACACAAGGTATGACCATAGACTGTACTGTACGATCACCACTTACAAAAATAGAGCCAAAATATCCCGGAAATGGCTGCCATCTTGTGCTGGTGACCTCATTTGAGTCAGAGTTTGTGCAGTAGTGATCTAGGTTGGAACAAAACCCCTGTTTATAGCATCAAATAACTAATTAAAAGCAAAATTATCGGAAAATTAAGATGTGAACAAACCTCAGCGTGATGAGAACTACCTGCCGTCAGGAGAGGATCAAGATGTATTGGCTTCACTTTTAGGGAACTGTCATGTTGTCCATATTTATATACAGTCTATGGGTAGGAGACGGATGGAGTGATGGTGTGTTTACAGTGTGTAATGACTGTCTCTGACTTGTCTGTGTTGCAGGAGGTGATGATTAATGTTGGAGATGTTGGGAAGGATTATGAACATGGAGTTCAGCTGCTGAAGAAACTTGGCGAATTTAGAGGAACTGGAGATGGGGTGAGGGAGCGGTGTGGGGGTCTTATGTCATGCTTAAGTGTACTTGACTGAAGAGTGTTAACTAAATTTTAAAAATTAAGCAAGACCAACACAAGCACACGTATTTGCTTTTCTTGCTGTCTTTCTTTGAGTGTGAGGAGATGTCACATTATTAAATTCTGTTTGTTTAAATTGGTTGTGACATTTACTGTGTGTAGACCTGAATAGTGTGATTCAACTGTGCATTTTCCCCAAAGCAAGTGCCGCTTAAATTATCTCGCTAACTACAACATGTAGGCTCAAATTCCTCGACAAAGCAACAGTATTCACTGTATCTTTCACTATTACTTCAAGGCACTAACTAGATATTTGTGCTTAATTTAATTACACTCAACATCTGTAACGCCAAGCCTCTTGAATATGTTAAATAATACAGTATAATTTCACATATTTACAGTAAACTTGTTTGTTTTTGTGTGTTTTTGTGTGTTACATTGCCTCCGAACCAAGTGGGCTTGAATCTAGAAATTCTAGTAGCAACTAGTAGCATGCAGTACACTACAAGATACATGTATATAAATATATATATATGGCATGTTTAATCTGTAGGATGTGACGGTGGACGACGCTCACATCACAGCCATCAACAGACTGGCAGGCAGACTGGAGAAGAGGCAGAGCGCTGATGAGCTGGTTACTGTTAGACAGAGGAGACAGCAGCTCAATGACAGGTAACTCACATTTAATATCACTTCTGTGGGTTATTTTATCAGCTTCACACTAAATGTCTCATCTCTTCCAGGTGGAGTAGGTTTCACGGCGATCTGAACATTTACAAGAAGAAGCTGGAGGGGGCGCTGGTGGTCCACGCCCTCATCAGAGAGCTGGAGGAGGTTAGAGAGAGAGCAAACGAGAAGGTCAGCCATCTGATACTGCCCTCAAACTACATGTCAGGTCATCTGTGGAGTCTTACATACAGGGTTTTTAACTTTTAATAAAGTCTGTCTCTGTTTCTGTAGATGCTGCTGCAGGGTCAGGACTGTGGCTTTGATGTGGACAGCGTAGAGAACCTGATCAGACGCCACGAAGAAACAGAGAGAGAGGCTGGGGTCATCCAGGAGAGGTCAGAGGTGAGTCAGAGGGATTGTTTCAACAACCTCAGGACTTTATATACCTGCAGCAGTATTTCAAATAGTGTTCGGAACTAAAGCTGTGATCTTGGTATGTTTTAAAAATGGCGTTGTGAAGACTTTATCGATTTGATGTGCTGTGTCCATGATCACGCCAGGATTTGTCAGGTTATGGTTTTTGGAGACAGATAATCGAGATGAGCCCTAAATCTCAGTCCTAGCTGAGGGATGTTCAAGCACACCCGATCACTGATTAAAAATCTGATTGTGAGTTTGAGCGTATACTGTAAAGTGAAGCTAAATAGACTCTACTCAGGCCCTGGAGAAGGAGGTCTCTGATCACCTGAAGGCTCGATCAGTGATGAGCGACAAGCTGAAGAACAAACAGAAGGAGGTCCAGCAAGCTCTGAAGACTCTGGAGAAGGAGGTGAAACACAGGTGACAGAGACTGTTTTATTTACTGTTTTATAGTTTAAACTTCTAAAGAAGACCATTCACTCTGTGACTCTGCAACAAGCTTTCACATTCAACAGCTTATCAAAACACTGTTAATTTAGTAACATAATTAAAATCACACTCTTTCATATCATGATTTTGACATGAAACAAATAATCGTTCAGTCTGTCGTTGTGTCTGCACCCTGATGGTGTGAGTAAGCAGATTGACTCATGTGAGACGTTGTTTGTTAAGGAAGGAGAAGCTGCAGGAGGCCCACCAGCTGCAGCTTTTCAAAGCTAACCAGCGCCTCCTGCTGGAGTGGACTGTCAAACAGCGCAGTGAGATGGCAGAGAAAGGCCTTCCCAAGACCAGAGCCGAGGCCTACCGGCTCATCGTCGAGCATCAGGACTGGAAGGTGAGAGCCGTCTCCAAAGTACTAGCTCTGCGAGTTGGAGTACTTCTGCCTTATACAGCAGATCAGATGTAACAGTAAACTGTGCAAACTAAATTCTGCTGTTTGTGTATTTCCAGACTGAGATCGACGCTCGTGCCGAGCGCATTGACTCTGTTCGGGACTTCGGTTTAGGTCTGATCCGGTCTGGTCACAGTTCGAAGGCAGAGATCCAGAAGGCCCTGAACCAGCTGGAGAAAGTGAAATCCGAACTGGACCGAGCCTGGCTGAACCGTAACACTAACCTGGAGCAGGCCCAAACCCTGCAGGTGATCATCTGAGATAAACTTTAGTGGGAAATGAGTCTAAAATATATTTGAATCTAAATGTGTATCTGCATTTCTACTAAACTGCATTGGATGTACAGTGCAAAGCTAAAATGATATGACCTGTGGGTAACTTTAGGTTTAATCACGCATACTTATCTACACTTACACACATAAACAAGATGGCATCGCAGACGGCAGCCTCTGGATTAAGCTCGGTAGTGCTTTTTGTGTTTTTGTTTATTAACGCTGTTTTCTGCCGTCCCTCTCTGGTAACATTTACCAGAAGAGCTCTTAAATATTGGACTTTCAACTGCTCATACTATTCCACTGCTCCTTAACGAACCCGGAACTTTCCCGGAGTTATTAGTTGGAGGAGCAGCAGCTCTGTTGGGATTAATCGGAAACGGCGCACAGGGATATGTGCAGGCGGGGCAGACTGCGGGGTTTTCGCACTGCGTTCCCTTCAATTCACCTGGCGAATGTCCGCTCTCTAGCCAAAAAACTGGACAAACTGCTTCTCCTCACTTTTGATCTCATCCGCGCGTATCGCGAAATCATGCAGGACTCTGTGATCACTGTCTGGTTCATCTTATCCCACCTTACAGGCAAAAACTGAAATCGTCCAAAACTGTTGTAAAGACTGAAAAGATGGACCAACGAGTCAAAGCTGGAGTTACAGGCCTGCTTTTACTGCACTGACTGGAGTGTTTTTTGAGACTGCACCCACTGACCTGGACGAACTAACTTACACTGTGACATCTTACGTCAGTTTTGGTGAGGACATGTGTGTGCCGACTAAAACCTTCCGCATATACAACAACCAAAAACCCCGGTTCACAGCGAAACTCAGGCAGCTTCGTCAGACCAAGGAGGAGGCCTTCAGAAGTGGGAACAATACCTGTACAACCAGGCCAGGAACACTCTGACTAAGGAGGTCAAAGCAGCAAAGAGGAGCTACGCTGAAAAGCTTAATAATAGCTTTGCAGCCAACGATCCTGCGTCAGTGTGGAGAGGCCTGCGGACACTCACCCACTACAGGAGACCTTCCCCCAACACTGCTGGTACTCAACAACTGGCAGACGAGCTGAATGGCTTTTATTGTAGGTTTGAAATGCCACATTTGCCTTCTGACACAGTGCCACCCCCCCTCTCTGACCCCTCGTCTGCATTCAAGATCTGTGAAGAGGACGTGAGCCACCTGTTCCGAAGGCAGAAGATCAAGAGGGCTCCTGGCCCAGACGGTGTGTCTCCATCCTGCGTGAAAATCTGTGCAGACCAGCTGGCCCCATCTTCACACAGATCTTTAACAGATCACTGGAGCTGTGTGAAGTTCCCTCCAACTTGGAACGTCAACTTGGGACTGCATTACATCCTGCAACACCTCGACTCTCCAGGGACATATGCAAGGATCCTGTTCATGGACTTCAGCTTGGTGTTCAACACCGTTCAAACTCCTGAAGTTCGCTGACGACACAACGGTCATCAGCCTCATCCTGGACAGTGACGAGTCAGCCTACAGATGGGAGGTTGATCAGCTGGCTCTCTGGTGCGGTCAGAACAACCTGGAGCTTAACACGCTCAAAACTGTGGAGATTATCGTGGACTTCAAGAGGAGCCCCCCCCCACTCTGCCCCCAATCACCATACTCAACAGCCCTGTGTCAGCTTTAGAATCCTTCAGGACCTGAAGTGGGAGCCCAACACGGACACGATCATCAAGAAGGCCCAGCAGAGGATGTACTTCCTGCGTCAGCTCAGGAAGCTCAACCTGCCTAAAGAGCTGCTGATCCACTTCTACACAGCTATCATCCAGTCTGTCCTCTGCACCTCCATCACTGTCTGGTTTGGATCTGCCACCAAAAATGACAAGAGCAGACTACAACAGACAGTCAGGACTGCAGAAAAAATCATCGGTGCCAACCTGCCCTCCATTCAGGACTTATACATTTCCATCACTGCAGATCCATCTCACCCCCGGACACAACCTGTTCCAGCTTCTTCCCTCTGGTAGGCGCTACAGAGCACTGTACGCCAAAACCAACAGACTTAGGAACAGTTTCTTCCCACAAGCCATCACTCTGATGATTTCTCACGGTGTCAGGAACAATTCTTGTGCAATAACCCAGTAACTCTGCCTCTAATCAGCCACCTGTTTACTGGCTAACACGTATTATTTATTCACCATTCTCTATTTCAGTGCTGTTCATACTGTTACACTGTCATATTGTAGATACTGTATACCTAATCCATCTACCTCAAGTCATTACTCCTGTATAATACTTATACTTTTTTATTCCAGCATCCTTTGCACTATGCTTCATTGCACTGTGTACATGTGTACATGTATGTGTACCTGTATATCACATCCACCTCCGACATGTACATACTCCTGCATCCTTTGCACTCTGCTCACTGCACTATTTGTCAATATGTCTATATTGTTTTTGTTCATAGTGTGTATATTTGTGTTGTCTACACTGAAGTCTGTGTCTGATTTTATTTTTATTATTGTGTATTTGTATTTTTGTATGAGTAAGCACATTGTGAGCAATGTACAATCCAGAGTCAAAGTCCTCGTATGTGTACACATACCTGGCAATAAAGCTGATTCTGATTCTGTTGCATTATACTTTGGTTTGGTCACGTTGATACCCTGTATGCAGGATAAGCGGTTGATGATGAATGGATGGATGGACATTGATAGTACAAGTACATAGTAATAGTAATAAAGCAAATTTGTAAACAAAAGTCAACTGAGTTTAGAGGATTATGGAGTTGAGTTACTTAAAATCAAGTTTTCTCAACTTCTTTTTAAGCCTGGAGTGCATTTTAAAAATAAAATTACATTTACTTAAGTAGTACAATTTTGAGGTACTTGTACTTTAGTTGAGTATTTCAATGGTAAGTTACCTGATACAGATTACTTCACTACATTTTAGAAGCAAATGTGCTTTTTACACCACAACATTTACCTGACAGCTTCTGGTTTCTGTGTAGATAAAGTTTTTACACACACAACATGTGGAGAAAATAATAATAATAATAATTTGAAGCAGAATTTGAACCTCCGTACTTATGATAAATAATAAACTACTTTACTATACTTCAGGTGCATTTTTCTGTAAGTAAATTAAGTAAGATTTGAGATGCCGGACATTAAGACAAGGCACGTTTATTTGTATATCACATTTCATACACAGAGTTTATTTGTATATCATATTTCATACACAAAGGCACAAACTAAAGGTGCTTTACGTAATGCATTAAAAAACAGCATCATCAGTATGTCTCTTTGATAACCAAATATTTTTGAATTGTTGAATTTTGCCCAGGGCCTTATAGCTGGCTAATGTACTGACTCGTCCTTCATCCTGCAGGTCTTCCTGACCTCTGTAGAGCAGTGTGAAAGCTGGCTCAGCAACAAGGAGGCCTTTCTATCCAATCAGGACCTGGGGGTAAGATTCATCTGTCTCCGTCAGTGATGTGGGAAACATCGTTTTATTTTTAAAGAAATTGCTCAGTGTGCTGAAAAACATACCCAGCTTTAAAAACCATGTCAGCTTCTTCTCTTCTGTTGGTGCAGAGCTCGGTGACAGAGGTGGAGACTCTGCAGAGGAAACAGGCTCAGTTTGAGGAGGCTCTGGAGGCTCAGGTGGAACAGCTGGATGAGGTGGAGAAAATGGCCCAGAAGATGATCCAACAGAAGCACTATGACTCCAACAACATTAGATCCAAGAGCAGAGCGCTCGCGAGCAGGTAATGAGGACCACTGACATCATCAGACCTCTGTTCTTATCCCTTACAAAACACTTTCACAGAGCTGCTCCCTCTGGGTGGAAAAAGGATTGTTAGGCGTTGCTTTCAGAAACAGATATACAGTTGCCAGAAGTCTAAAGAGTGATTTAGTTATTAAAAACTTTACCTGTCTGTCTGATCACCGGTGTGTAGGTGGAGCCAGCTGCAGCAGCAGAGCAGATCTCGTCACAAAGCTCTGGATCGATCACTGCAGCTGCAGCAGTTCTTGTCCAGCAGCTACCAGGTACTCTACTGGACTCAACTCTTCTACACCTTATTGTAGTGTACTCTGCTACTAAAAAACTTTCTTGTTTGTTTGCTAACGTCTGGTTGCAATTGCCGGTTATGCTAATTCGAGTCTATAGTCCCAAAATAGTCTATGGTGCTTCTTGTATGCTGCTGTAGACTATCTGTAGAGAGTAGGTTGCTATACTGTACCCTATGTTACTCAACTCTGGTGTGCTGTCTGGACTTTACTGTACCCTACTGTACTCTTCCATGCTGGACTTTAATCTTCTCTACTGTATCCAATGTTTTTCCGTCCTGCTTTGTGTGCTCTAAGCACTCTTTTTTTTCTGATAAACCAGGTGTGTGTTTTATCCTGGAAGATGTGCAAGAAGATTTGCGTGTGTGTAGTAACTGCGTGTGTTTTCCAGCTGTGTGTGTGGCTGAACGAACGTAATGCTGTGGCGTTAGATGAGAGCTGGAGGGAACCAACCAACCTTCAGGCCAAACTGCTGAAACATCAGAGCTTTGAAACCGAGGTCCTCGCTAACCGCTACAGAGTGGAGACACTCACCAAGGTCTGTGTGTTATACCATTTATCTTAAAGTGTAACATCAGTGTAAGTGAACTTTCCAGCTTGTCCTGTTGTGTTGTCCTTAACTAATAAACACACCGATTTTATGCTGTCGGACAGAAAATATTTTTAATGTGATCTATAATTACATGTCCTTTTTCCTTAAAACATTTAGGCTACTAAATGATTTCTCACACATTATTAGACATTTTAATTATATTGTATTAAATAAACAATCAATACATGGAGACACAAGTAGTTAATACATTAAAAAAACACATCATTGTCATATCATGGTTTTTGTGTGTGTTTTAACTTTAGTGGGAACATGACTAATGTTTTATTTTGTCATATGGGATAAAGAAATTTGCTAAACACTGTATACACTATATAAATGTATATACAGGAAGTGTGTTTGACCTGATGTCACGTCTTTGTGCAGGAAGGAGAGAAGCTGCTGTCTGAATCTTCCTCAGCTGAACTGAAGGCTCGACTCAGAGATGTGACAGAAAGCTGGGCCGATCTTATCCACAACTGTAATGAGAAGAAAACCAGACTGCAGCAGGCCTACCAGGTACACAGACAATGGTGCACACACAGTAGTTAAAGCTAGCTAATATAAAGTAATTAAAACTAGCTAAAAGTAGGTAAAATTAGCTCCACCTTGAGCAGCTACATTGGTAAAATACTGCTGTAAGATTGATGCATCAGTGTTAACAATCTAATAGAGTCAGATATCAGTCACAGAAGACATTTTCGACAATCAAAACACAGTTATGATAAGATGACTTCAGGGTGCCTGCTGGAGACACCCTGATTCATTCAGGCTCAGTCTATGTTTTTGTACTGAAAATGTCACTAAATGAATTGGAAAATGAGATGTGGCATTCAAACATTCAATGTGTGTGTTTTGTGTAGGCGCTGCAGTTCCAGCGTTCATTGGATGACATGGAGCAGTTTGTGGGGTCAGTGGAGAGGGAACTGGCCAATGAGGACTGTGGAAGCGACTTGCCGTCTGTCAACAGGCTGCTGAAGGCTCTGCAGGGGCTGGAGGAGGAGGTGGACGGACACAGAGACAGAATCCAGGTAAACAAAAGTCTGCAACGAGATGTTAGATGGTTTATTTGATTTTCAGTCCAGCTGATGTTTAAATCTGAGGGATGATATAGTATAAATATATATATATATATATACATTTTTATAGGGTCTGGTGGAAACAGCGAAGAGCTTCCACTCTCAGGGAAACTTCCTGGCTGAGGAGATCCAGACCAGAGTCACACACACCATCAACAGGTTTGATAACTGTTTTGTGAGATTCGAGAAATATGTCTTTGGTGTAAATAAGAAATCTATTGGGGAGGATGAGATTTGTTTTCAAAACATACCTCTGGATCTTATTAAACAGATGACATTACATTTTGGGATCTAATAATGAGTGTCCAAACTGTCTATGTCTATAAACACCAGTCACAGTTTACAAATCCACTTCCTGCTTCAACTGTAACCTACTGTACTGTAGCTGTGTGCACGCCTTGGGTTTAACCTCCAAATATAGTGGTTTAGATAATCTGGATAAACTGTTTCTAACCTGAAGTGTTTCTGTTTGAGTACAATCAAAAATAAGACCCACATGGCAATAAAGTGCAATTATTCTTTAACATTGCACTTAATTATAAATACCAGAAGTTTGCATTAAGCTCAGAGGTATTAATTAACAGTTGTGTGTTGACATCAGTGAAAACTCTTCTCTTTCAGGTACAACAGTCTGTCGGACCCCCTGCAGAGTCGGAGGGAAACCCTGGAGGCCTGGCAGGTTCTGTTCCAGTTCTACAGAGACCTGGAGGAGGAGGTGGCCTGGCTGAGCGACAGACTGTCTTCTATCACTGCTAAAGACTTGGGGAGCTCCCTGAGCAGTACCCAGCAGCTGCTCCACAAACACCAGGTGCTCACTGACATGCTACTGCACTGATTCTGTGCTGTTCACTGAAAAACAACGATACTGAATCCTGATATAACCTTAATTTAATAAGGTAAATATTGAGACTTTAGTACAGCAGAAGAAATAAGAACACTGAAAAAACACACAAAAATACAGCATCAGAAACAATGTTCAAGTTTCAAGAAAAACTGAATACCTTAATTTCAGCACCATTATTCAAATGTGTATGGATGGCACAAGTTTAAGGTTCTGCAAAGAAGTCTGAAGAACTGAACGAAATTAATATTATACATGTTGGAGTGATAATATTGTTAATGTAGATCATAGATAATAAAGGATCAAGCACAGAACCTTGTGGGACTCCCTTAGTTAATAAAAGGCAGTTTGATATGATCCTTCAAGCCTTCACTGAATGAATCAGTGAATCACATAAAGTTTCTCTAACATCTCTAACATGAAATAGAGCATGATTAAATGGTAAATCTAACAAGCTTAGTATTAACTTGGGCTCTTAAAAAAAAAAAGTATTTGAAAAATTTTTTTTCAGGCTGTGATGCAGGAGATCTCAAGCCGTGCCCCCTTGGTCCAGGCAGTGCAGGAAGCAGGACATAGTCTGGTGAGCAGACACCACTTTTTTATGAAACTCTGTGTATATTTAAGTTATGTTTAATTTAAGAATAAAATAACAAGGTGAAGAAGACGTCCACAGTCTATTTATGACAACATTAAATTGACCCTCGCAGGTCAGAGGTCGTCACTTTGCGTCTCACGACATCCGGGAGCGTCTCGAGGAGTTGAGCAGTCTCCATGAGGAGCTGATGATGGAGGCGGAGACGAAGGGGAAACTCCTGCAGGAGGCGCTCAGCATCCACACCTTCCTCACTGAGGTAACACTCTGACAGAGCCAAAATAAATAGAGAAAGTTTATTAATACATTTGAGTCCTTGTGTGAGCATGTATATATGTGTGTGTGTGTGTGTGTGTGTGTTGAGGTGTCTGAGCTGGAGCTGTGGTTGGAGGAGCAACAGGCAGGTTTGGAGTCTCGGGACAGTGGTAGGAGCGAGGAGGCGACAGAGGCTCTGCTGAGGAGGCTGGACTCTGTGGACGTGGAGCTGGAGAACCAGAGGAGGATGTTGGAGAGGCTGCAGGAGAGTGGAGCCGCACTGCAGCACCTTGGACATCCCAATAGGTAAACCAGAAAGGTAGAAACACCTGTAAACTCAGGAGGTCAGGTCGGAATGTTGGCATCTACATGACGACTGGATATGCCTGTTCAGGATTTGTTTGGCTCATTTTATCTCTAGGAATCTCAAAAAGTTTTTGTTTCTTAATCGTAAAGTTGTTCACGGGTCGTCTGTTTGTCTGTCTCAGCCACATGGTCAGTGAGTCTCTCCCAGCTGTGCTCGAACACTTTGAGACTCTCCTCCGACTCTCCTCCGCTCGTCGCAGCGCTCTTGAAGATCAGCTCCGCCTCTACGTGTTTGAGAGAGAAGCCAAAGAACTACAAACATGGCTGACCTCCAAGAAGACACTGGCAGAGTCCATGGGTTGCGGAAAAGATCTGGAGGATGTAGAGGTGAGTCAAGTAGTACTGGTAAGTACAAGATGAACCTTGTGTAAGACTATAGTAACTATAATGTCCAGATTTGTAAGTGTTCTTGCACGACCGCTTGCATTTAACATTTGCTAACTTTGGCTAGTTCAACTAATTGCTGTTTCAGAGATTTATTCAGCCCATGTGAGCGGTCACAACAGAGTGAGATTCCTTTGGGTGTTCATAATCCGCACAAATAAGCTAGCCATCAAGCTGCCAACTAGTTTAACTGATAACATGCTAACTGATTGCTAAAAAGTTTGTAGAATTGAACAAGCTTGAAAGGTAGAGGTGTAAATCTTTACTAGCCTCGTGATTAAATAACGATTCTCAAAGTATGTCAGTGTATAGCATACTCAACTCCTTTTTTTAATGTGAAAGTGCCTTAAAAAATCAGATTACAACAGTCTATAATATGATATCATGACATCATAGAATTGAGAAATTTCCATTTGTCCTCTAAACATCCTTTAGTATCAACATATCCAGCAGAATTTAAAATAATTTTTTTAAGAAATCAACAATATAATCCCTGGTGTATTTTTTGATGTGTGCGTCTGTTTGGACAACATTTTCATAATTACCTAAAAGAAGATTTTTCATTTAATTAAATTTTTCTGCTGAAACAGCCCCTGAATATATTTATTTGCTGCTGAATGATGGTGTCTGTATGTATTTCATTACATTAAAAAAGGAGAATTCAAATTTCAGTTCAACTGTAAAAGACAGTTTGCTGCTAAGAAACAGGGCAAATCTGCATGTAAGAGTTCACAGAGGATGAAGGTCTCATCTAGGGCTGCTACCAACGCTCAATACTGACCGTCATGTGTCACGCACTAAAAGTTAGTTTCATAATCCTGTTGACTTAGTATTATTATTATCATTTATTTTTCTGATTTAGATGAGAATTTTACAGACTTAAGACTTCAGCAAAGTTCTTGCATGACTGCTTACATTAAACATTTGGTAACTTTGGCTTCCTTTTGTTAAATCCGAAATTGTAAAGAGCTGATGAAAGTTTTGGTATTGGTCCTGCAAACTCATGAAAACTGCATTAAAGTCAGAACTTGCAGCGTTCAAGCTGTAAAGCACCCCAGATATCTTCATTTCTCCTCCCTCCATCTGCAGGTCCTTCAAAAGAAGTTAGAAGTTCTGGTTTCCGAGATATCCAGTCTGGGTCGGAGCCGGCTGACCTCAGTACAGCAGCTCGGCAGAGGGCTGCAGCAGGACGGCCAGGCCCGGAGGATGGACGATGCCCTCAGCAGGCTGTGGGATGACCTCAACAGCAGTCTCAGGACCAGAGAACAGGTACAACATAGTGTATAATGCACATCGATCTGATACCCGTGGTGGTTTTGGAGATATTGCAGTCTCACAGTTGGTGAGGGTTACGCGTCTGTCCCTTGTCTTCCAGAGTCTGCAGTCAGCAAGGGAGATTCATCAGTTTAATCATGATATCGACGAGCTGAAGGGCTGGATGGCTGAGAAGGAGGCTGTGCTAGACTCAGAGGACCAGGACCTGCACTCTATCCAGACTCTGCTGACACAACACGAGGCGCTAGAGGTAGAAATCATCCAGCAGGATACATGGGCATGAAGGACCCTCATCTGGAGAGGGGTGGGAGATATGAAAAATATAAAACTCACGATAACCCGGGGTCTGAATTTTGATGTTGATATACAGCCAAAATATGTGTTTAGTTGTGGAGAAGGATGACCTGCTTTATGAAGAGAGCATAAAGCTTTAATTGCAAAAAGCTGCTGATTCAGTCAGTGACACTGATGATTTCCTACCTTTAGGTCAGTTTAGTTTAATGACATGCAGTATCATCTGTACATCAGCTTACCTGTCTTGTTGCTGATGTCTGCCATTAGAGGGACCTGGTTTTGATCTCTGAGGAGGTGACCAGAAGCCGAGAAGAGGGCCGGGCTCTGAACAGACGACACCCTCAGGCCAGACCTGCTGTGACTCAGAGGCTGGATGAGCTGGAGGCCTGCTGGACCAGCATCCAGGACAAGGCCTCCCAGCGCCGCACTAGACTGGGCCAGGCTGAAGACGTGCAGAAATACTTATCCCAGTGGAGTGAACTCATGTAGGTCCCCTTTGCATCTCACTTTGGGTTGATTCAAACAAACTCAGGCCGGCAGGCCTAAATTCAACATGAAGACGCATCAAAACAAAATACTAATTATAGCTTTATGACTTGTTTGTTGAATATGAACTACAGCAGAAAATTATCATTATTATTTACTAGACTTTATTTATCATCAGAGGGAAATTCGCATGTCACAGCAGCAGCACATGAACCACACAGTGCAGAGAATAGTGCAAGAAAATGCCACAACAAACACAACATAAAAGTATGGCCTTTTAAACACGTGCACGCATAAAAGTGTGCAAATTGCAGTAAGGTGTGAAAAAATAAATGTAGTCGTAAGTTAAAAAGCTACATTGCCTTGTGCCAGAAGTTAAGGAGTTATAGAGTCCAGCAAGACCTCAACAGCCTCCCGGTCCACTGACTGACCACACTGCAACATTAACATGATAATACTGATGTTGGAAGCTGATATTGATTTTTAAGACCAAACAATCTGAAAATGTTCATGAAACTGGATTATCCATCTTGTATCTCAGGGCCGTGCAAAGGGAGATGCTGTCTTTGGTACGAGGCGAGACGCTGAGCGTGGAGGCAACTGACCTGGAGCAGCTCATTAAAAAGCACGATGAGTACCGTGTTCAGATTGACAGACAGCTCAGCAAATCACAGGATGTGAAAGAGGAAGGGAGACGTCTGATGGAGGAAGGAAACTTCATGTCCCAAGAGGTAAGATCGAAAGGTCTAAAAGTGCATAGTGTGCTAATAACTTCTCACCTGAAGTCCCAATCTTCCTCTGTTTGATTTCCCGTCCTCCTCCTAGGTGGGGGAGCGTGTCTGTGAGCTGGAGGAGCTGGAGGTGCAAGTGAAGAAGTTTTGGGATGAAACCAGGCTCCTGTATGAGGAGGAGCTGGAGATTTCACTTCTGCAGAGGGAGCTGGAGCAGGCAGAGCACTGGCTGAGCTCCTATGAAAACATACTGATGGCTGAAGACTACGGGGTAGGTCTAGACCAAATTGAAGAGTGGTCAAAAACTGGCCACTGACACCAGGAAGTTGAGGGGTATTAGTTAGCTAGTCCAGAGGTTTTCAAACCCTGTCTCTCATCAGGGGGGCTTGAGAAAGTTGAAAGGAACAGGTTCATACAGGTGTTAGTTACAGGAAGTTAGTTGCTGTAGTTTAGCTGATGATTTCGCCAGTTAGCAACACGGTCAGCAGGAGTAGTGCAATGACACACAGCTCACGGAGGGGATTAAGGTACATTAAAACACTTAAGAAGCACCCAATTGCTGCTGTTTGCTACAAAAACTGCACTCCTTTTCTGAGTCATAACATGGTTAAATCTGAACACACAGACATGATACACATTTTTAGATTTAGTGTGACTTACAGTTTCAGAGAATATGTTATTATGAAGTTATGTCTCTCATATTACATATTAACCTCCATAACTCTGCTTAGAAGTTTTCTTCAGTATCAGTCATCCAGTGAGAGTTTGTACATTCAGGGGTACACTGCAAACAGGAGCCGCTAATTCAGCTACTTTTAATAGAAACAATTTGCCAAAATGTGAACAAAAACAAAACAAAAACATTGTTGAAGTTGGAGCCCACGGCTAATTAACTGCATCCATGGCAACATGATACTTCCTGTTTACATCCCCAAAGCTCCCAAATTATGAGAACTGTAGTTCTGCAACTTAGAGCATGCCTGTCCTTAACTATATTTTAAATGTGGCCTGCTAATGTGGCGGATCTAGAACACAATAGGTAAAGCTAAAGTCTGAATCCCACCAAAGACTGAGGGGTATGTCTACCCACAATGAAGACTTCTTCATAGCTCTACATCACTCTAACAACTGTGGGGTAAAATACGTTATCAATACGTCTCCAAGCCACCAGGTAGTCTCAGACCATGTTGTCATCAAAACCTTTCTTACCAAAACATGGTGGTCTTTTGGTTCTTCCAGGACTCTGTGTCGGATGTTATGGAGCTCCTGAAGAGGCAGGAGGACTTGGAGGCCATGATCCAGGCCCAGAGCGACCGCTTTATCGCACTGCAGAAGAAGAAAACACAGGTTGGTTGGTGACTTCCGTTTGTGGATTGGAAACTGTAAAATACTTTTTTCTCTTTGCTCAAATGTTTTCTTTTCTTTTTCTCAGAGGGAGAAGAGACTGAGTCTTAATGGCAATGAGAACATAGACCCTGAGGACAGAAAACCTCCAGCAAGAGTTTCATCCCTGAGGAGTAAACAGTCAGAACAAAAGACCCCGCGAATCTCTTCCTCTAGAAACAGCATCCGACAAGTCAGCACTGGCAGGAAGACGGACAGAACATCCAGGTCGCTAGTGCCAGACGAGGAAACAGACAGTACCAGCCTCACAACCTCTGCTAGCACCCCACCTAGCCCATCTCTCCACCCTGACTTGAGAGAATGCTTGAGCTCCAGCAGGAAGGCTCAGAAATGGGAAGTGGAAGAAGAAGCTAACAGTCTTCCTGTTAGTCCTAGCTCCAGCACAACTGTAAATCCTTGGAAACATCAAACCAGCCACTCAAACATGATGCCTGGAACTCCCCTCAGAGCATTCGATGAGCCCTCCTCTCCAAAACGTCCTGAAGTTTCTCCACCTTCCTCCCCAAAACCTCCCTCCTCTACTCAAACATCTGTTTCTTCTTCATCTAAAGAAACTCCTAATGAAGACTGTCGCCACCGATCCAAACCTCCTCTGGCTCCAAAGCCCAGAATCTCCTCCACAGGGCGGGTGTTCGGACGGCACGTTGAGCCCCCGAACCAACCAGAGAAGCCCACTATACCACCTGACTCTCCTCCACTAATCAGAGAGCTCCACAACCTGGAATCACCGATCAGCAAACAGCCTGATCTTCCTGATTTTCTGATTCCACCTTCTGCTGAAGAGGTTACACCACCTGACTCCCCCACTGCTGCAGCAATTAGAGAGGAGGGTACTGAATCAGCTGACCTTGTTCCTCCAACAAGGGA
>NC_060160.1:3466109-3474077 GCF_021292245.1 Micropterus dolomieu | reverse complement strand
AGGTACATTAAAACACTTAAGAAGCACCCAATTGCTGCTGTTTGCTACAAAAACTGCACTCCTTTTCTGAGTCATAACATGGTTAAATCTGAACACACGGACATGATACACATTTTTAGATTTAGTGTGACTTACAGTTTCAGAGAATATGTTATTATGAAGTTATGTCTCTCATATTACATATTAACCTCCATAACTCTGCTTAGAAGTTTTCTTCAGTATCAGTCATCCAGTGAGACATCACTCTAACAACTGTGGGGTAAAATACGTTATCAATACCCCTCCAAGACATCAGGTAGTCTCAGACCATGTTGTCATCAAAAACTTTCTTACTAAAACATGGTGGTCTTTTGGTTCTTCCAGGACTCTGTGTCGGATGTTATGGAGCTCCTGAAGAGGCAGGAGGACTTGGAGGCCATGATCCAGGCCCAGAGCGACCGCTTTATTGCACTGCAGAAGAAGAAAACACAGGTTGGTTGGTGACTTCTGTTTGTGGATTGGAAACTGAAAAATACTTTTTTCTCTTTGCTCAAATGTTTTCTTTTCTTTTTCTCAGAGGGAGAAGAGACTGGGTCTTAATGGCAATGAGAACATAGACCCTGAGGACAGAAAACCTTCAGCAAGAGTTTCATCCCTGAGGAGTAAACAGTCAGATCAAAAGACCCCGCGGATCTCTTCCTCTAGAAACAGCATCCGACAAGTCAGCACTGGCAGGGCGACGGACAGAACATCCAGATCGCTAGTGCCAGACGAGGAAACAGACAGTACCAGCCTCACAACCTCTGCTAGCACCCCACCTAGCCCATCTCTCCACCCTGACTTGAGGGAATGCTTGAGCTCCAGCAACAGTCTTCCTGTTAGTCCTAGCTCCAGCACAACTGTAAATCCTTGGAAACATCGAACCAGCCACTCAAACATGATGCCTGGAACTCCCCTCAGAGCATTCGATGAGCCCTCCTCTCCAAAACGTCCTGAAGTTTCTCCACCTTCCTCCCCAAAACCTCCCTCCTCTACTCAAACATCTTCATCTAAAGAAACTCCTAATGAAAATGGTCGCCACCGATCCAAACCTCCTCTGGCTCCAAAGCCCAGAATCTCCTCCACAGGGCGGGTGTTCGGACGGCACGTTGAGCCCCCGAACCAACCAGAGAAGCCCACTATACCACCTGACTCTCCTCCACTAATCAGAGAGCTCCACAACCTGGAATCACCGATCAGCAAACAGCCTGATCTTCCTGATTTTCTGATTCCGCCTTCTGCTGAAGAGGTTACACCACCTGACTCCCCCACTGCTGCAGCAATTAGAGAGGAGGGTACTGAATCAGCTGACCTTGTTCCTCCAACAAGGGAGCTGCCTCCGTCTACTCCACGGCAGCAGAGAAGGTTAGAAGATCTACCAGATGAAGAACCAGTCCTCCCCAGCTCCACAGCAGAGGTAAAAACTCAAGTCATTCAAGTCAAATTAACTGTCAGGATTATTGGATTGGTAGCTGCTCTCTCACACCTGTGGTATTGTTAGGTAACAGCGGTGCAGCCAGTCAGAATGGAAGGGCTGCTGGAGATCAAACTAAAACAAGGAGGAAACAAGGTGAGAAACTTCTGACATCAGTAAGTTTTCACATACAAGGAATTTGCTTGAGTATTTTGGTGCACAACAGTCACGATAAACATAGTAAGAGAAAACTCATAAATCAGAAGCATAACATTTGCAATATAAAATATATAAATATATTTGTTTTAACATGAAAAGAGATGCACAATATTCAAAACAAAGAGGATGGAGTGTACAAAATATTGACTAAAAGTGTGCAATTCCTCACGTTATGAAGAATAATTGCAATGAGTTAAAAGGTATAGTGTTCTTGAGCAAGACTCTGAAGGCCAAGTTGCTTCCAAAAATTGTGACATTAGCATGTCAAAAAATGTATGAATAACCAATAAATGTAATATAACAAGAGGAGCACTACTGTGGAGGGATTAATAGAGCTTATAATTGAGCCAATTGGCTCCAGCCCCGCTGTACGCAGGATAAGCAGTAGACAATGGATGGATGGATAATAGAGCCAATTTGTCCCAGTGGTCATTTCTGGTATTGCAACGAAAAAAAGGCCCCAAAATAATTTCTATTTCTATAACTATTCACAGGAATTTCTCCAACTGCAAACATGCTCAGTTATTACTCTTTCTATTATAAATGTTTAAGGCATGAAGCTTTCATAATTGTAAAACTTCTTTCGCAGAGCCTCACACACACATACACATCACACAGCTGATGTCTGTACAGTACATTGTACATTGATGGTAGCAAATAAATATGGACTTCAAAAAGTTCCTGCAGGAAATCCACGTGAATAAAGAGAGGAAAGAATCTGCCTTACATTCAAACTTGAATTTAAAAAATGTGCAACAAAGCTGAGGTTTTCCAGGAATCACACAAGATTGTAGAAACTCCTAATAAAAGTGAACACACACTTTCCTGTTTAAATACATTTTAACTTCTTGTATATTATAAAATGTTTACTGTAATGCCTCATATTTAGGAAAATGACACACAAACAGCAGCTAACACAAAATGTATTTGATTAATAAATAATAATGCACAGTTTTGTTGATCAGCACTGATCATACTTAATTTTATGCTGAGTGCAGCAGGCTTTACAACTTTTACCCCCAAAGTGGCTGCATATCCCTTATGACCTTAGGTGGGCATTGTCTGACAGGTGTGTCTTGTCTCTGTGTGATTGGCTGCTGCTGCAGAGTCTGGAGCACTGGGAGGAGGTGTTTGCTGTCCTGGAAGGAGAGACGCTCAGCCTGTTTACAGACAGAGAAGCTGCTGCAGAGGTGCGACAAAACAGAACGCTGAAAGCATCAACCTGGTGGCAGAAGATTGTGTGTAATGTCACACTTGGTTTTACTGAAACAAACGCAAATAATCAATCAGGAGTATTACAGGAGTAGGAGTAAACAAAATACTCCTGATTGATTATTTTTTATTTCATGCTAACTTTGTGACATAAAAACAACATAATACACTTTTAATTAGTAAGGAAGCCTTATGAAGCTTTGGAGCTTCAAATAAAAAGCTAACAGTGACTTCTGGTGACCGAAGCTCTGCAACACCTCCCTGATTTTAATAGTTTTAGTCTCATACGTGAGCAATAAAAGTCCAAGAAGCCTGTCTGTTATTTATTAAACCTGCAATGCTTTTGTACTGCAATAAATGTAGATGTTATTGTGCAATATGTTGCAGTATATAAGTAGTAAATAATAATAATACATACTAAGTGTCACTGTGGACTGGTGTGTTATAGAATAATATTAATTTAAGTAGTTACTTTTATTACATTATAACTTGGTATCAGTCAACTTCCCATATGTGAGATTATGCATTTCTGATGTCCATCTCCATATTTTTCTATCATTCTCCTCTCTTCTTCTCCCACTAATGTGCCGATCACAGTTTAGCAGCAAATTTTGAGAAATGAAAGAATCTTTCTGAATCAGCATGACTGACGTCATCTGTCATTATATTATTATTCCTTTGACACAAGCTCTGACACAACGTACTGAAACAAGCTTCGGTATCTCTGCTGCTTGTGTTCATCAAAAAAAATCCAAAAACATTCAATAAAGTTTTATTTCAGAAATAACAACAGAAAAAGACTTATCTTCAGCCCCCAAGTCCCTCGCAGAAACACATGTGTGTTGTGTTTCCACAGAGGACCTCTAGGTGGCCCCCTATCAACATGGTTGGAGCTGCTTGCAAGGAGAACGTTAACTACAGGAAGAAGGAGAACACTTTCAAACTCATGTGAGTGAGCTGCAGAGACTCTTTAAAGCTTCACTGGATGAAGAAGATTTGACCTTTTGAATCCTGATCCAACTTTTTTTTGCTGACAGTATGTCAAATAAAAATTCCAGAAAATTATGGAAGATAATATGTTGTGTTTACGCTGAGAGAAAAATTCAGACTACATGTTTTTATGTTTTATTTCATCAAAAAATCTAAATATAGATGCATCATTTTAGACATCTCTCCAATTCAGTTCTGACATATTTGGTATTTTGGGAACTACATTTGAACATAAAGTTTTATAGGTTTGAGCAGAGCTTCACAACATACTCAAACAGGTTGGGTAATGTATCTCTGTAAATAAATGTTCTTAGAAGGTTTGTTGTTGTTGACTGAGTGTTTCTGTATCTCAGACTGGAGGACGGCAGTCAGTATCTGTTTGCAGCTACCAGCAGAGAACTCCAGCTGCTGTGGATGAAGAAGCTCCAAAACTGCACTGAATCTGCCGGCAGCGACTCTGACGACTCAGGGTGAGCTGACAGATACTTTATACTGGACATGAGAGAATTATTCAGATCTTAATACCACCTTGTGAAAATACTCCACTGCAAGTAAAAGTTCTGCATTCAAAACCTTACTTAAGTTAAAGTATTGCCAGCAAAATGTACTCAAAGTACAAAAGTAAAGGTACTCATAGTGCAGTAAAATGCTCCTGTAAGTGTTTCACTATTATAACTGATGTTTCTGGATTAATATTCCTGCTGCATTAATGTGTATGTTGCATTTTACTGCTGTAGATGTTTATGGTGGAGCTCATTTAACTTCTTTATATCCTGTTGGGTAGTTTAATCTACAGTAATGCACCATAGTCTATAAGATCAACATGTGTGTGTGTAGCGTCGCTGTCCTGTGAGAACCACATATCTCTTACAAAGTCAACTTTCCATGAGCTCAGAAAAGCAGTTTTTATCTCTGTGACGATGCATTTTCCAGCCGATCCAAGGCGGCGTTTAATAGTTTATTTAGCTTAAAAAGGAGAAGGATTTTCTCAGAAAACACTTCATCCTGCAGTTTTTTACAAACATGTGGAGATAAGTGGTTTTCACTGGACAAAAAGGGGGTGGAAACTAATCTAAAAAGTGACAAAATCTGGCAGAAAAATTAATTGGAATTTAAAAGTACAATATAATAGCATGAAATTAAAATACTCAAGTAAAGTAAAAGTACCTTGAATTTGTACTTAAGTACAGTACTTGAGTAAATGTATCCAGTTACTTTTCACCACACTCTTAGACACACTACATTCACTTGCCTTAAATCTTCTTCTTAACCCTCGAGTTGAGTCGAGACAAAATGTGAAGGGAATTTGGTAGTTTGGGTCTGTGTTTTTGGGAGTTGAAAACATTTCAACTTGAGCAACAAAAAAAAAATGCATCCTGGAGTTTTATGGATGACTTCATAAATATACATCCCAAGAGGGAAAATGAAGAGAAACTGGAGGAAAATATGTGAAAAAAGAGTTCCTGATGAGAACTAATACCAGTCAGAGCCTCTCAAACAAACACTTGCTGACAAATAATAAACCCTCAACGTTTATTCACAGCTAACAAATTTGGGTAATTGCTGGAGAAATGCAGCTTCGTGCTCTGTCTAAACTTACCTTCTAATAGCACTTTGAAGAGATGAGGACTGAACACACCTCACTTGTCTTCATTATCCAGAAATGTGAGCAGTTTCACAAGTAATGAAGGCACTGATCCTGTTGTGTGAGGGGTTTAAAGACATAATCTTAAGGTCGCCGACATATTAATGTATAAACCGTGCTGATTCCCTCTTCTCAGCCTCGAGTACATCCACAGTTTAATGTTCTTTTTTTTGTTTTTCTGTGCTAGACAGTGCACACAAGTGTTTGCCCCCATGTTTGTTTATGTCTGAAGTCCCGTTTGATCACGCAGGATCCAAAGTCTCCAGAACCGGCGCTCTGAAATCATTTAGTATAAATGCCAAGTGTGTGGTCCTGCGTCTGGACTGAATCGTCTGGTGTGTGCGTTCTTACGATCAAGAAATACTATAAATCTGTTATGTCTGTAGTATCCCACGATTTTAAAATCGGGTAAGATTTGAAAATCCTGTTGTTTGCAGCAGGCATAAATTAGGCCAGCACCGAAGTTGTTCTACATCAACACTGAGCTCTGCATCTCGTCTACACCGCTGCTTCAGCCTCCTCCTTTATCTCCATTTCTATGCTTCTTTCAAACCTCAACAAAAACCTCAACATTTCAATGAATGTCTTGACTATATTGAACAAAATGTGTCGGACTTCAAAAAATGTAGTAACTTTTTCAGGCAGCACGTTTCAGCTTGTGACCTTCATTAGTCAACATACCACACATGCAATCATACACACAAACATACATACCTAAAAAAAATAGCATGAAATAAAATACTAAACAACGTTATAAAAGCACATAAATGAGGAATTTGAAAGTATTTAAGAACGTATAATTTATACATTTACATTTTAACATGATTTTGATCAGTGTTCAGAAAGTACTAAGGTTTGATGCATTAATATTTTTGGCCTGGCTGTCATTTCTATCACTGGCCTGATTACTCCTGCGTTGATAGAATGCTTCTGGTCTAAATAATTTTACTTATAATAATGATTTTTTGAAATGAACTGAGTGCTGCTGGTACAAAAGCTTTGTGTGGCTGGTTTTGGCTTTGGAGTCAAACAGGACGTCTGTCAGTCCGAAGTGTTTTGATGGACTTTCAGACTGAAGTGGTTTCCTTCAAACAGCGTAAGGTAATTTGACTTTGACTTTCACATCTACCTGTTCACGCTGTGCACTGTGGGGACGCCAGGCACCTCTCAGGTGGGTGAGAGGCCAATGAAATGGAACTCCCTGCCAGCAGGATTTTTCTTTAATGAGATACTTTGACAAGGTGAATTACATTCAGCGGGCGCACAGTGGTGGAGAACCACACAGTGGCACAGGACGCCACGTGGCCACGGGTCTGCTCAGCTGTCATGCATTACATCTGGTTTAGTTTGCGACATGGAGATGAAATATACGGCACTGCAGAGGGGACATGACTAATGCAGTCACAAAATACATTGATGAAAGGATTTCTGCAGGAGAGACACAGACGGAGACAAATTAAAGGGAAAAAAACCTGAATAAATGAGTGGAGAAACACATCAAATGTAGATGCTTCCACACAGGTGCACTGCGTGGTGCAATATGACAATTAATATCCAGTCACGCTCTGTGGCATGTATAAAAATGCTGAGCTGGCCCAGGTGAGTCTGTATCAAGATGGCGACAGGAAAAGATCAAAGTGTCTTTGGAAGAGGGTTCATTGTTGGCAGGAGCTTCATCACAAAGACGGCTCAGCTGTCTAGTGACTAAAGTGACATCTGCATTTAGATCTCTGGGAAAGACATCAATAACTTTGGTCGGCCATGATGCTCGTGCATTAGTGCGATATGTTAGGAAAAACAGAAGAGCAACTCTTCCTCAGGTGACATCAGTGCAGGATGTGATCACACCGCCATGTTTCCAAATCAGGAAATATCTTTTGAAGAATACTCTTCATCCCTCCAGTAGAGTTGAAGCTGTTTTGGCGTCACGTGGTGGCCCAACACCTTACTAAGACAGTCTGTATGTTTATTTAAAAGGTGCAGAAATAATAGTTTGAAAAGGAGACACTTTGGCTTTAGCAGCAGTGGGCTATAGTTTGACCAACAACTGCTATTTCAATATCTACCCCAGTTTCTGGTTAGCTAGCAGGCAAGATAACATTAGTTTTTTAGCTAACAAGTCTTTGCTCAACTCTTGTTTGGAGGTTGAAGAATAGGGCTCAACAATTAATCAAAATCTCAATTTGGCCTATTGCAGTTCAAATCACAGGAAGTTTAGTATTTGTTAAAGGTGAAATATCTGTCAAAATGCCATTTTAAATTAAGTATTGTCGTGCTGCAGAGATGTCCTGGCCTACACATCATATTCTATAGACTTAAGAAAACATCTTTGTTATGTACGGATCCCAGAAAATTCCCTAAAATATTTATGTAATTAATTTTTTTTTTTATTGTTTAGCCCTGTTTGAGAATAGGTGCATTAAAACAAGTTTTTGCCTGCTAGCTAATAGGTGCAAAACTTCACCCCACC
>NC_060160.1:3454082-3466089 GCF_021292245.1 Micropterus dolomieu | reverse complement strand
GCACTGCAGAGGGGACATGACTAATGCAGTCACAAAATACATTGATGAAAGGATTTCTGCAGGAGAGACACAGACGGAGACAAATTAAAGGGAAAAAAACCTGAATAAATGAGTGGAGAAACACATCAAATGTAGATGCTTCCACACAGGTGCACTGCGTGGTGCAATATGACAATTAATATCCAGTCACGCTCTGTGGCATGTATAAAAATGCTGAGCTGGCCCAGGTGAGTCTGTATCAAGATGGCGACAGGAAAAGATCAAAGTGTCTTTGGAAGAGGGTTCATTGTTGGCAGGAGCTTCATCACAAAGACGGCTCAGCTGTCTAGTGACTAAAGTGACATCTGCATTTAGATCTCTGGGAAAGACATGAGTAACTTTGGTCGGCCATGATGCTCGTGCATTAGTGCGATATGTTAGGAAAAACAGAAGAGCAACTCTTCCTCAGGTGACATCAGTGCAGGATGTGATCACACCGTCAGCAGGAACGGACCGTCCACTGTCAGACAAGAGGGATGTTACAATGAGGCTGCAGTGCGTAAACCCCTCATCACAAAGATGAACGCACATTTGAGAGTTCAGAGACACTGATCTACAGAAATGTGATGAAAGGTATGTGGTCAGATGAGGCGTCCTTCACCATATACTGGAGGAGAGGGCAAGTGCATGTGTGGTGAACGCCAAGAGGACGGTACAGGCCTGAATGCTGGACCCTTAGAGGGAGGGGCTTTGTCGCTCTGTTAGGCTGTGGGGGGCATTTTTCAGGCTGTGATTGGGTCCACTTAGTGGGAAGGGTCACTGCAAAATTATACAACGCTGGTCTGAGTGATCACCTTTACCCTATGATGAAACATGTCCATCGTGATGGGAGTGGTCTCTTCCAGGATGACAGTGCCCCCCATCCACAGGGCTACGGCCTAAGCAGTCACCAGATCTCAACCCAGTTGCACATGTATATGTTTCCAAATCAGGAAATATCTTTTGAAGAATACTCTTCATCCCTCCAGTAGAGTTGAAGCTGTTTTGGCGTCACGTGGTGGCCCAACACCTTACTAAGACAGTCTGTATGTTTATTTAAAAGGTGCAGAAATAATAGTTTGAAAAGGAGACACTTTGGCTTTAGCAGCAGTGGGCTATAGTTTGACCAACAACTGCTATTTCAATATCTACCCCAGTTTCTGGTTAGCTAGCAGGCAAGATAACATTAGTTTTTTAGCTAACAAGTCTTTGCTCAACTCTTGTTTGGAGGTTGAAGAATAGGGCTCAACAATTAATCAAAATCTCAATTTGGCCTATTGCAGTTCAAATCACAGGAAGTTTAGTATTTGTTAAAGGTGAAATATCTGTCAAAATGCCATTTTAAATTAAGTATTGTCGTGCTGCAGAGATGTCCTGGCCTACACATCATATTCTATAGACTTAAGAAAACATCTTTGTTATGTACGGATCCCAGAAAATTCCCTAAAATATTTATGTAATTAATTTTTTTTTTTATTGTTTAGCCCTGTTTGAGAATAGGTGCATTAAAACAAGTTTTTGCCTGCTAGCTAATAGGTGCAAAACTTCACCCCACCATTGATGATGACATAAATAACATTCATTTCATTCATTCATTTTGTGATAGTTCTCTGATAAAAATGACTAAATTCGCAGCTTTTTTGTCGATTTGTTTGTTTTTTTTAAAAACTTGTTTCACTTTTGACCAAGCTAGGTTAAGCAGTTTCACCTTGCTTCTGGTCTGGTCTAGATGAAACTGATATCCATCTTCTCTCTGTCTATACAGAAAACTTACAATGAGATTTCTCAAAACGTTGGACTGTTCCTTAAATATTCCCTTTGGTTGCTTGTTACACAATGAGCTAACATGTCACTTACACAATGTTAGCTGTAGTTAAAAAATGTTAGCCCACTAACAACGAAAGTCTGTGGTTTGGGGGCTGAGAAATCACCTCAAAAAGCACTTTGTACACAACGAGTGCACTAACATTAGCTTGTTGCTGTTCAGGAGAGCATCATCAGTCAACCTGAGTTTGGAAAAGTTGGCGGAGGCTCCGGATGATTCAACCTCGACCAAGCCGTTTGACGGCAGACCTGAGAGCCTGGATAGACAGTCATCCACCGAGGGGCAACCTCCTCCCAAACCCCCCCACACATACTACAACAAACACCGCTACCCTAGAGAAGGAGAGGTCAGGAGCACAGGTGAGACGACACAGAGGAATGCAGGGAGCATGTGAATTCGTCTGTGTGGATGTTTGGTCTCAGGTTCAAGTTACTTTATTTGCAGTTGACAAGTCATCCTCACATTTTAGAAACAACACAGACAATCAGTCCCTCCAGGATTTCACAGGCCTTTTTTTTGATTGTTGCGTCTAATATGCCTGATTTTGTGGCAGATTTTCTAAGAGCTTTTGATAAATGTGCGGTGTTTTGGGGTGTTTTTTTGCAATGAAAATGAAATTGTGGAAATAAGTGAAAACTGCAAAGTTAGATGGGATTTTTTTAAACTTTAGAATTATAGTTGAATCATTAAACAGTCCCTTCAGGATTTCTCCAGGATAATCCTACCCCTAATCATACGCATTTAAACCACTTTACCTTGATTCTTTCAGCGCTTGCCGTTGACCGGGATGCAGCAGCCTGTATCACAGTGATTTGTCTTGTCTGACGTCCTCCATGCGTTTCTGCCATTCTCTGCATCTGTTTTTGCGGCGGCAAAATGTTTGTCACTAGACAATTTCCTTTCATGTTCGACTACAACACTGCACGTTTTACTAAACAGTTTACCCCTGCTTAGGTAAAAAAGACATGGATACTGTTTTTTGTAGTCAAATGTGACTACAGTGGTATCACACCTGTTTGCTCTGACTTGTAATCAAGGAAGGGAGCTGGCTGACGTCTGACAATGTTATGCGGGAACCTGTGATGATAGGTCAACTTTGCAGAAAAGTTTCAGCAATCGGTCAAAATTGCAAGTCGCGCTGAATTCCCGGGGATTTGTTGAATTTGTGTTAATAGTTGCGAATTTCTGGAGGGACTAGACAATAGACACTTACATTTTAAAAGTACTCAAGGTTCCATTCATCACTAAAATATTAAAAAGAATAAATGTTGCTTCTGTATCATCTGTGCAAATTGTTCTTCTGAGTCATAGTTGCTGGAACAAAGCTATTTTTATACCGCTTTATTCTGCACTTTGGGACTATAAACCTGTGTCTAGAAGGAAGAAGCTGATATTCACTCTGCAAAAGGTGAAAGTCATCATTTAAAATTGAGCCAGTTATCCGCCGTAACTGTCTGTTGGACTGGGACGCTGGGTTAAGCTGTGACTCACCAATCAGCCTACTAGTTAAACAATTTGGTTCAGAGAGTTTCTGTTCTTTAAGAGGTCTGATTGTAATTTATTGCACTGCAGGTACACAGAGCCATCAAAACCAGCCCCCTTTAGTGCCTCCTCCTCCTCGTCCGAACCCGGACACCCAGGGCCCCCCCAGTGTGAACCCTCACCTAACAGACGACAGCAAAGACAAGTCAAGGAGGAGCGTCTTCAGGAAGCTTTTCACTAAGAAGTAGAGCTTTATTGATTCTCTGCAGCTGTCCTTCCTCATCACCAGCCGGTTTCCTTCATCCTGGGAAGACAAATTGTGCAGGTGACACAGCCACTGAAGTTTTGGATATTAATGTTGGAATAATAAAGTAAAGTCAATAAATGGTACAATTTCCAGACATGACGCTAGAGGAGGCGTCTGATCTGAAGTAAAAGTGCTTTTTCTTTCACATGTTCACAAATGGCCTTAAAAGTGTGTATATTAATCTTAAGTTAATTTTTATTCTTACTCAAACGCTTTTTAGTTGTTTGTTTAGGAAGAATGCACTTATCAATTTCTAACTCTTGTAGCTATAGAGTTTGAATGCTGTTTGAATGGATGAGATGTTAAAGATCCATGTAACATCCTGACTGATCTTCAACACCGGAAAACCGCTCTCTGGTAGCAGGTTTATGGTATTATTAGTATTTCTGCTACTACCACTCAGGCCACGTCATAGATTTAGGGGGGTCTAGAGGGCATAAATACTCCTGTTCTAATGAACACTATGAAATGGGACCTAGATCAATAGAAAACATAACAAAGTGACTGTATGTTTAAATTTTAAAAAAGGTAACTCCTCCTATAATGGCCGCTGCCTCCTCTTGTGTCCACTGAAAATGATGTAGATGGGAAATCAGCCAACATGAACACCATAGTCAGACTGAATGATATAGTGAAACAAAATAGCGGTTCAGTCTGAATATCAGGCTAAAAATTTGGAGTTAAGTAGGAACTTTACATTCAGTCTTTCACTGTAAACGGCCTCGGCTCAGAGACGATGCTCTCGCGTTTCATATGAAGGGATTTTTATTGAGAACTGAAGTCCTGGAGCTGACAGCAGGTGAATGCCTGGGGCCGCGTCTTAACTTTGCTCTTATGTTGGCCCCACACTAAAGGATAACGGGGCAGATTATGGGTCAGATTCGCTCCTCCTGACAATTGTAGGGGTGTTAACCAACTTGAGGCTGGTCTGAACAGGTTATCTGCCCAAATGATCCTATAGTGTGAGCGGCTTAAAGACTTGATGTTAAAGGATAATTTCAGTATTTTTAAACCTGAACCCTATTTCAACATGTCTGTGTAGAAATGACTAGTAGGTACAGAAAGTTTTGGAATTCGTGCAGCAGATTTACATTTACATTTCCTCATTTGGCAGACATTTTTATCCAAGATGTGAGGAACAACATACAAGCATCTACTAAGCATCAATACAGCACGAGATCTACAACTGAAAATAAATACTAGAAAGAGCAGCAATAAATACTAGTAAGAGTTAATAGCACAAATGGCATTGATGGGGTTAACAAAAAAGTGCAATCAATACAGGATAATTGTAAGGGGATAGAAGAAGAAGAGCACAGGAAGTGCATGTTAGGGGTAAAGATGAGTTTCTTAAGAGCTTCTTGGAGTTAGAGAGGGAAACCTGCTCAACGGGCCGCTTCAGTCGGCAGCTGCGAACTGGCTGCAACTTATTCCTTTGGAGCAATTGTGCCCGTCAAAGTTACGTCCACAAAAAGTGCTTCTTTTTGCCCCCGACAGGCTCAGACTGTTAAACCAGGTGTCATCATGGAAAGGATCACTACAATGACTCCCGTTGACACCCTTTGTTTTTAACTGAAAACGCTCCAGGACAGTTCTCGCTCTGAAATCTCACGAGAGGCGAGTTGCCGCAGCAAGACGCCGGTGGAAACGAGGGAGAGGAGTTTGTTGTGTTGGAGGAAATAAAGTTGTGCTAGCAGTTCCTCTACATACACAACAAACTCCTCTCCCTCGTTTCCACCGGTGTGTAATAATACGTGACACTTATGCACTTGAGTCAAGAACTAGAAGGCTTTGTGTAACAAATTAATTTCGACGTCTGTCCTAATCTGTCAGTTTGATCTAAACCAGAGACAGTCTGTCGTCATGGAAGCGGCCCCAGGTCATTGTTAAAGCAACAGACAGACGTTAACTCCGACGCTTAATATTCTCTTAACATCACCTCGAGTGAGAATCTGCTTGTGTCTCATCTAAAACAGTTTCAAGTGACTTCATCTGAAGAGTTTTGCTCCAAAATATGATCTCCACCTTTTGAAAAGTGACACTTGCTCAAAGAAAATGATTGACGGCTAAGTCAATTCAAACAAATTTGTCCCATTTAAGAGCAGAAAAGGTTTCTGGAGACATCGCACGGCGTGAAGATGAAACATTAAACGCAGATGATGCTCCGTGTTTTAGTGACTTTGAAAGATGAACTTTGGTTCAGTGTTTTTGGAAATGAACTCCCATTTATTTATTAATGAGCACCAAATCCAAACATCTTCAGACTCATCCTCTCCTCCATTCAATCAGATCAATAAGATAATGAGTCAGATTAAGACTTTTGAGAGAAATCAGGAGTTCAGACACTTACTCGGTTTGCGAAATTAAAATCAATTTAAGTGTTTGAGTCATTCAGATGATATGACTCCAGTTTATGAGTCATAAACATCATAAACATCTGACGTCACTTCGGTTTTCTCTTGGTGTTTCTCAGATCAGACAAAGATGTATGTATGTATTACCTGATAATCACATTCATTTCATTGATTACTGTAAGATTTATGGGAGTGATAATATTATATGAAAAAATGTTTAAACTACTGAGTTTCATAGATGAACCAAACTCATTAATTTGTTTGAACCGCACTGAATGTTTTAATTAAATATTTCCACCATTTTATCGTCGACTTCCTGATCCTTTTTCTTCCCCTTAGTGGAGATCTGTGCATGTTTTGTGGCACACACTAAATTGATTTATTGATTCATTGATCCAGTATGTAACTGTGCAGAGTTTGCATCTTCTCGTCAGTGATGCTGAAGTCAAAGGTCAAGCGAAAGGGACACTGAGGCGGCTTCAGGCCTCACTGCAGAAGCTGCTGACAGATGCTCTCACCTTTTCCAGCCTACTTTATGTTACCAAGTTAACTGCTAGAGATCAAAATGGAAGTGTTGCAGCCTAAAACCTAAAACCTTCCTCAGTTCTGTGTCAGTTTAGTACAGGTGGTGACTGACTGAAACGTTTGTCCATCGGGACTTTCCATAACTGCTGGGTACTGCAAACCCTTGTAAAAAACTACTGAATGTGAACCTTTCTGCAAAAAAGGGAAGGTTTTCTGGGGCCCCCGGATGTCGATGAGTTGTCAGCAACTCCAAAGTCCACTTTGAAGTTCACTCCAAGAGCACATTTTGCTAATAATACTTTTGTAGGTTTTAACATTTATTTGTAATGGAGTAGTTTTACATTGCTGTGTTGACACTTTTACTTAAGTAAAAGATCTGGGTACTTCTTCCAGAACTGCATGCGACCTTTAAAAGGGGGTCCTGACCCTGAGCAGCTTGAGAAGCACTTGACGAGAGTTTGTTTATTATACAGTTTTTTTGCATTTTAAAGGGATGTGTATTTTTTGAAGTACTTGGAGTTGAGTACTTGAGTGTTTCCTTTTCATGCCACTTTCTTCTTCTACTTCGCTACATCTCAGAGGGAAATATTGTGCTTTTTACTTCACTACATTTATCTGACAACTTCAGTTACTAGTTACTTTGCAAATTAATATTGTTACACACCAAACATAAAAAATATGATGTTTTGTTATAAATTAAACATCCCCAACAGTTTGTACAATTAATCAAGTGACTCTTTTGATGGTTGAAGTCATTTTAATGTAAAAATATTCATTGGTTCCAGCTTCTCACATGGGAAGATTTGCTGTTTTTTCCGTTGAATGATTTGATTAATTGTAATGTTTTTTATAATAAGGTTGAGGTTTGGGCGATTGGTTGGACACAACAAGCATTGTGAAGGTGTCACTTTGGGCAATCAATTAATGGAGAAAATAAAAAGCAAATTAAATCCATAATAAAAATAATCTTTAGTTGCAGTCAGATATTTTTACAATAATGCATGAGTAATAATAATCTAATGAAAGAATATATAATAATACAACAGGTACAGGGGACATTTTCCTGATTAAACTTTTATGAAGTACTATTTTCAACGGAGGACTTTTACTTATAACAGTGTGGTATTTTATTGAACTTCAGGATCTGAATACTGTTGCATCCTCATTTCAGTCCTGTTTATATGAGACAGGTGTGAGTTCCTCCTCTCTGCCTCACGGTGTCGCTGTCGGTGCAGTAATGAGCCTCCTCTCCGCCTCTCGGGGCTCTCAGTTTGAGTCTGCGGGCTCCAGCCGGCAGATTGTCCGGTTCAAAAGTTTATTTTCAGCGCTTGACATTGATTGAACCATTAACCCTGCGGCGCCAACACAGCTAATGATTTTCCTGCTTGTTTTTCTGCTGCAGGACAGCAGGGACTTCTCTCTCTCTCTCTCTCTCTGACTGCATCTCCGCTCACATTTTCCAGCTTTTTATTTCATAACCTGGGGCCATTTCTGCTTCATGAAGGCATGTTTTCATTCGATTTAGACATTCACAGATAAAGTTTAAAGACTCAAATCAATTTCACAACTTCACCGTAAACCTTGGGTGCTCGTTTAAAAACGAAGTCAGGAACTTTCACCGCTGAATATTTACAGGACAAACTAATCACAACAGAACTGAAATCAGTAGGCTATATAATAAAGATTTCAATGCGAAGATTCAAACAAAAACATGCTGAAGTTGAGCAAATGTATCTGAAGTGAGCCAACTGAGTCTTGTCACTAATAAGTTTGCCTATTTTATTTTCACTACAAAGCATAGGCTAATTTTAATTTAAAAATTACCTCAAATAAATAAGAATACACATAGAGGACTGTAAAGTGTTTAGATTAAATAAAACAAAATACAATTTATACCTCAACATATAAAGAAACTGTAAGAAATAACAATACCAGGAAACATAACTCTTTACAGCTTTAAAGCTTTATGAAAATAACGTGAGTTAGAGCCAAGAAGTCTGTTCTGATTATTAATAAATTAAAGTGTTATATCTTCACTTAAATAACATCTGACTGTGTTTTGTTGCCTTCATGTTCTTTATTGTAAAGTTAAGGGGAAATTAAAGGTTTAATTGTTTTGTATTGTTTTAGTTTAACTCCAGTATATAAATAACCATCAACGTCAGTATCTACGTTATTTTTTTTGTATTCTTTTGCAGTAGTGGACATATTTTTGTCCCTCCGGGCCTCCGTCTGATTCCTGCTTCAACATTCAGCTCACGGCGACAGAAAAGAGAAAGCAGCAGGAGGTCAGACACAAACCTGTCTGATTTGTGCTTCAGATCAAACCCAGTTAAACCAGTTTAATAACCAGTTTGATTTATCAACACAGCAATGGGCAGATGAGGATTCTTTTTAAGAAGAAAAGGAAATTATAAACTAATTTTTACTTTCAAAACAGATTCGTTTTCTGTTGAGTCAGAATATTTTCTGCAGACTGAAGCTTCAGCTGCTTTCTCCTCTCTTATTTATTTATTTAGTCTTTTTCCAACGTGTTCAGCTTTTGCAGAGGGAGGAAAGGGACTTTTTCTTTCGGTGGCAAGAAATAAAAAGACTCATGCTGTTGTGTGTTTCTTTCTCCTTAAATTCTTTAAAACAAATGCTTTTTATAAATTAAACCTTTCAAAATAAAAGATCCGTTTATTGCCGCATTCAGGACACAAATGTACTTGTTCTGTGAATTTGAGGATTTTAACAACCTGACGATGAAATATTTAGCGGAATTGCACATTATGTGTTTTTAAAAGCTGGTTTTGATGTTATTTAGTGTCAGTTGATTTAAATGTGGATGTTTTTAGGCAACCAAATAACTTAAATGTAAAGTTTTTTCATCGGAATTATCTTTAATTCTTTGAAACACTACAAGGCTTTTACACTCATTTTTACAGAACCATTAATATAATGTGAGTTTTTTACTATGTGAGTTTTTTACTATGAACATTTCACAGGTGTTTGGTCCAGTTGAATTAAATCTGCAGGATAAATTGATATCTCGAAGCCAAAACGACACTTTAAGCCTACACGCTGAAAATTAAGTCAAGAAGTGTTACTATTTCCTCCTTTACATTTTTATGAGATCGTTTACAATGTTAATTAAGCATAATTTTAGTCTGACGACCTACTTTAATTTACCATTTGCATTCACGACAACGAAACATTTTGGCAGAAATAGGCTACAGTGATTATTGTAGTGAAATAGTGGTTAATATTATTACACAGGAGACACAGGGATTTAATCTGTTTATTAGTAACTCTGTACAGTATAATAAAAGGACACAATAAGCAGCTTACACACATACCGGAGGAGGAATATTATCAGGTTTTTAATTAAACAGAAGATAACTTTAAAATTGACAGCTTTTATTTACGCTTTTATTTCGCTCCTTTAGCGCTCCTCTACTGACAGTTTGACAAGTTTGTGTCTGATTCACGCCTCCAGGCAGGATATCATTATCTTCTAACATACATTTATATATTTAAATAGGCTACGTTCTTGATAGAAAAGGGTGGAATAAATGACGACATGCAAATCGGTTATGTAGCTGCAGAGTCACCTGTCAAAAGGTGAAATAATCTTTTCCCTCGATTATAAGGAGGGAGGGGGGGAGTTTCTACTGTGAGTCTGTGATGTCTAATTTTGATGTTTGTATCCCTCTAAATCAAATCAAATGAAATCACCGGTCTAGCAAAGATAAAACGTTAAAATAAATCGATTAAGGTGTGAATGATCGCAGGGAGGCTGATCTTTGTGTTGGTGTGGTTCCTGTTTCCACCGCTGGGAGGCGCCCTCTGTCCTCCTCTCAGCCTCCCTCTTCATCTTCTCTCTCTGCTGTTGATCCCTCTGATTTATTTGCTCACAACTTTCCCTCCGAGCCTCAAAGCCAATAATAATAATGCTGAAGCTGTTTACATGCAGCCGGCGTGTGTTCAAACATTCAGACTCAAAGGAAATAAGGTTCTGCAGATTAACACACTCCGGCCTCCAACAATCCTTTCATCCCTGTGCAGGTTTAAGGGAACACGGGGGTCTATTTGGGTTCTCCTTCCCCAGGTTGTTTCCTGATAAACCCCTTTAAATCACCCTTAAGAACAAAAAAAACACCCTTCATGAGAACATGGAGGGGGTTCAAGAAACTCCAAAGAAACCCCATAGGAACCCCTGAACATCACCCAGAACTCATCAAGGAACATAAGGAACGTATTATGAACAATACCCTGTGCAACCCCCTTACAAACCCAGGGAACCCTGCTAGAACCCCCGTAAGAACCCCAGGAACTCCTTCATAACCCAATATACCCTCTTAGAAAGCCCTGGAACTTTGTTCACCCCCAAATCCCAGAAGAACCCAGGACTGGGAATAACCAGTAAACCCCTCTGGGACTCTTTAAGAACCCACTTAGCCCCCTTAAGAAATGTTAGAAGAACCCGTTTATGAAGACTATTAAAAACCAAAGGGACGGACTTAAGGACCCGAGGAATGCCTTCAGAGCGGCTGGAACCCTTAAAGAAACCACAGAACAATCTTAAAACCCTTGGATCATCATTGAGAACCTCCCAAAACTATTTGAGGCCTACTGGAACCCCTTTAAGAATATTTTTTCTCTTTAAAAAAACCTTGGAACATCCTCAAGAGGTCTTGACCCCCTTTACAACCCTTGTTTGCAACCAGTGGAAGCTCCTCAAGAACTCAAGGAACACTTTAAGAGCAGCTAGAAGTGGAAGTGGAACTTCCTTAAGAACCCAAAAAGGGCTGCTGAAACCATTAGAGGAACCACAGGAACCGGCTTAATAACCTCCTCCTCCTTTTAAAACACTTGGATCTGACCATAAACCCTATTAAGAGTCAGAGCCACCTAAGGTACCCCTTAAGGGCTGCTGGAACCTGTTTAGGATCCACAGGAACTCATTAATAATGTTCGATTTGGTTTAACCACAAGGAACCCTGTAAAGGCCACTGGGATACTTAAGCCCTGGATCTGACTATAAACCTCCTAAGGACATGGAAACACCCCCTAAAGAACCCCTGAAACTGGTTGAGAACTCATAGAACCCCCTAAAACACCTTAAACTCTTGAGGAAGCCCAAATGCTTTGTCAGGTCTGACGTTCTTCACTCTTTACTGTCTTTCTTTCAATATTGATTACACACAACATACACGTTTCTCCCAAATAAAACATATTTCTGTGTTTCTTATTAAGTGAAGAAAAGCAGCAGATGTTCTGTAGAAGTGAAAACCTGTTTCACATCTGGATCAGACATTTACGTCACGGAACCAAAACTTTTAACTTTGAGCCCTTTAAATTCTGCGTAAGAATCAGATCTGAAAAGATCACAGCTCAATTATAACCAGTTGGTGTAAAACAGACAGGATGAATGAAGAGTCTTTGAAAGAGAAATTAAAACAGATGTTCCAATAAAATCCATAAAAACAGATTAAAATATAATTTATCTTTGCT